>NC_088306.1:13893880-14092202 GCF_032854445.1 Liolophura sinensis
AATCCGTTTCATGCTTACACTGGCAGAAAGTTATATCGTTATACATGTATGTTTATTTGCCAGGCATCTGAATTCTAAACGCAAAATTTGGAATTATATAATGTTTAATATATTTTATTTATTGTATCGATGATAACCAATAAATGTTTATTTATATCACAGGGTTGAAGATTACGAATGTGGGTTCACATTCAAACTTTTACTCATGCAAACATCCTTGAGAATTACGCCTCCAGGGAATGGCACTTACTACTTCTACTTAATAATTAAATATCAATAATTAAATCATAATATATAATGGAATTCTCTGTCACACGGAGAGTCCACGACTATTGTGTTTATTTACTTCACCAATGAATAAAGTTATAATAAATATCTGTCAGAGACAAGTATTACAAGAAGACTTTTCCTGTTTCCTCAAGCATTTCGCATATGAAAACGCAACTTTAAGTGCAATTTATACAACTTCCTGAGTTGGTTTTGGAGATGAAACTACATTGGTTGGATTGGCCAGTTTCAGGGCTTCACAAAAAGAGTAATTTTAACAGTCTACACAGAAAAATGCCTTCAGAATATGCTTAAATAAACACCTTGCAATCATGTGAAAATGTTGAAGAATTACGGTAGGTACTGTTACATGTTCTTCATATAAAAACCAGGTTATGTATATACACCACGTTATGTATAAACACCACGTTATGTATAAACACCAGGTTACGTATAAACACCACGGTATGTATGAACACCAAGTCACGTATAAACACCACAGTATATATAAACACCAGGTTACGTATAAACACCACGGTATGTATGAGCACCAGGTTTCGTATAAACACCACGGTATGTATAAACACCAGGTTACGTATAAACACCACGGTATGTATGAACACCAGGTTTCGTATAAACACCACGGTATGTATAAACACCAGGTTACGTATAAACACCACGGTATGTATGAACACCAAGTCATGTATAAACACCAGGTTACGTATAAACACCAGGTTATGTATCAACACCAGGTTACATATAAAAGCCACAGTATGTATAAACACCACAGTATGTTTAAACACCAGGTTATGTATAAACACCACAGTATGTATAAACACCACAGTATGTATAAACACCAGGGTACGTATAAACACCACGGTATGTATAAACACCAGGTTACGCATAAACACCATGGTGCGTATAAACAAATAGCTACAACTTGAACATGAAATTTCTACCATGATTTAAGACTTTATCACAAACACGCTTTATCACAAACATGGCATATTCCTTGATGGGTAGATTACTTATTCTACTGGAGCAGAGTACAAGTAATTTTTCACCTCTATTAAAGTTGGTTTTATACAAGTACATGTACTATCAACTCATAAACCTTTACATAGGGTAAAATGTTTCAAACTTTAGGCTTGTTTACGCTTTCCAAACATTAGTTACTTTATTTGTTTACATTTTTACGAAATAAACAATTTCTTGCAGTACGTGCTATATTGTAGCAAACAAATTGCTCTGTAAACAGCTGGTGACCACTATCTGAGCACAAATAATAATAATAACAATAATAATTTTAATAATACATGTAGTAAGCAGCTGATTTCAGCTCATTAAATTAAAAGCAATTGTCATGCAGGTACATGCATAGCCCCACTGTATCTAAGTCATTCAGCATGAATGGAGAATAAGAACAAGACCAGAACATTCAGCCGACACGTCTTCTACGTGGGACAAACGACTTCTAAACAGCTTTGAAGCAGTAAGAACATACGTTTACACTCTACTGATGTACTAGTTTGTGTAAGGCTAGGCATGTGTCACTGCTCAAGCTTTAACAATTTCGTACTAGGGCGTCCAAACATGTCAAAAGGACCAATGAACCTGAATTACTGTATTTCACCTGAGGTTCAGCATGATTTGACTGATTCATACACCTTATCAGACCATTAAGAGCTCTTTGTATGGTTGGATTAATTTTTTATATGCTTCTAAAGGTGCAGATTTTTCATCCCAAAAATTATGTGAAATACAGTCACAACAAAACTGTCAAAAAAAAAACAAACCCCACACATTGTCTTAAACACCATTCTCTACGTGTATTCATGAGCATTATGTCAATCATCTGTACATGTATCCATGAACATTATGTCAATCACTTGTACGTGTATCCATGAACATTATGTCAATCATCTGTATGTGTATCCATGAACATTATGTCAATCATCTGTACGTGTATCCATGAACATTATGTTAATCATCTGTACGTGTATCCATGAACATTATGTCAATCATCTGTACGTGTAATGATCAACATTATGTCAATCATCTGTACGTGTATCCATGAACATAATGTCAATCATCTGTATGTGTATTCATGAACATTATGTCAATCATCTGTACGTGTATTCATGAACATTATGTCAATCACTTGTACGTGTATTCATGAACATTATGTCAATCATCTGTACGTGTATCCATGAACATTATGTCAATCACTTGTATGTGTATCCATGAACATTATGTCAATCATCTGTATGTGTATCCATGAACATTATGTCAATCATCTGTACGTGTATTCATGAACATTATGTCCATCATCTGTACGTGTATTCATGAACATTATGTCAATCACTTGTATGTGTATCCATGAACATTATGTCAATCACTTGTATGTGTATCCATGAACATTATGTCAATCATCTGTACGTGTATTCATGAACATTATGTCCATCATCTGTACGTGTATTCATGAACATTATGTCAATCACTTGTATGTGTATCCATGAACATTATGTCAATCACTTGTATGTGTATCCATGAACATTATGTCAATCATCTGTATGTGTATCCATGAACATTATGTCAATCATCTGTACGTGTATCCATGAACATTATGTTAATCATCTGTACGTGTATCCATGAACATTATGTCAATCATCTGTACGTGTAATGATCAACATTATGTCAATCATCTGTACGTGTATCCATGAACATTATGTCAATCATCTGTACGTGTATCCATGAACATTATGTCAATCATCTGTACGTGTATTCATGAACATTATGTCCATCATCTGTACGTGTATTCATGAACATTATGTCAATCATCTGTACGTGTATCCATGAACATTATGTCAATCACTTGTATGTGTATCCATGAACATTATGTCAATCACTTGTATGTGTATCCATGAACATTATGTCAATCATCTGTACGTGTATCCATGAACATTATGTCAATCATCTGTATGTGTATCCATGAACATTATGTCAATCATCTGTACGTGTATCCATGAACATTATGTCAATCATCTGTACGTGTATCCATGAACATTATGTCAATCATCTGTACGTGTATCCATGAACATTATGTCAATCATCTATACCTGTATCCATGAACATTATGTCAATCACTTGTACATGTATCCATGAACATTATGTCAATCACTTGTACGTGTATTCATCAACATTATGTCAATCATCTGTACGTGTATCCATGAACATTATGTCAATCACTTGTACGTGTATCCATGAACATTATGTCAATCACTTGTATGTGTATCCATGAACATTATGTCAATCATCTGTACATGTATCCATGAACATTATGTCAATCATCTGTACGTGTATCCATGAACATTATGTCAATCATCTGTATGTGTATCCATGAACATTATGTCAATCATCTGTACGTGTATCCATGAACATTATGTTAATCATCTGTACGTGTATCCATGAACATTATGTCAATCATCTGTACGTGTAATGATCAACATTATGTCAATCATCTGTACGTGTATCCATGAACATAATGTCAATCATCTGTATGTGTATTCATGAACATTATGTCAATCATCTGTACGTGTATTCATGAACATTATGTCAATCACTTGTACGTGTATTCATGAACATTATGTCAATCATCTGTACGTGTATCCATGAACATTATGTCAATCACTTGTATGTGTATCCATGAACATTATGTCAATCATCTGTATGTGTATCCATGAACATTATGTCAATCATCTGTACGTGTATTCATGAACATTATGTCCATCATCTGTACGTGTATTCATGAACATTATGTCAATCACTTGTATGTGTATCCATGAACATTATGTCAATCACTTGTATGTGTATCCATGAACATTATGTCAATCATCTGTACGTGTATTCATGAACATTATGTCCATCATCTGTACGTGTATTCATGAACATTATGTCAATCACTTGTATGTGTATCCATGAACATTATGTCAATCACTTGTATGTGTATCCATGAACATTATGTCAATCATCTGTATGTGTATCCATGAACATTATGTCAATCATCTGTACGTGTATCCATGAACATTATGTTAATCATCTGTACGTGTATCCATGAACATTATGTCAATCATCTGTACGTGTAATGATCAACATTATGTCAATCATCTGTACGTGTATCCATGAACATTATGTCAATCATCTGTACGTGTATCCATGAACATTATGTCAATCATCTGTACGTGTATTCATGAACATTATGTCCATCATCTGTACGTGTATTCATGAACATTATGTCAATCATCTGTACGTGTATCCATGAACATTATGTCAATCACTTGTATGTGTATCCATGAACATTATGTCAATCACTTGTATGTGTATCCATGAACATTATGTCAATCATCTGTACGTGTATCCATGAACATTATGTCAATCATCTGTATGTGTATCCATGAACATTATGTCAATCATCTGTACGTGTATCCATGAACATTATGTCAATCATCTGTACGTGTATCCATGAACATTATGTCAATCATCTGTACGTGTATCCATGAACATTATGTCAATCATCTATACCTGTATCCATGAACATTATGTCAATCACTTGTACATGTATCCATGAACATTATGTCAATCACTTGTACGTGTATTCATCAACATTATGTCAATCATCTGTACGTGTATCCATGAACATTATGTCAATCACTTGTACGTGTATCCATGAACATTATGTCAATCACTTGTATGTGTATCCATGAACATTATGTCAATCATCTGTACATGTATCCATGAACATTATGTCAATCATCTGTACGTGTATCCATGAACATTATGTCAATCATCTGTACGTGTATTCATGAACATTATGTCAATCATCTGTACGTGTATTCATGAACATTATGTCAATCATCTGTACGTGTATCCATGAACATTATGTCAATCATCTGTATGTGTATTCATGAACATTATGTCAATCATATGTATGTGTATTCATGAACATTATGTCAATCATCTGTATGTGTATTCATGAACATTATGTCAATCATCTGTACGTGTATCCATGAACATTATGTCAATCATCTGTATGTGTATTCATGAACATTATGTCAATCATCTGTACGTGTATTCATGAACATTATGTCAATCATCTGTATGTGTATTCATGAACATTATGTCAATCATCTGTACATGTATCCATGAACATTATATCAATCATCTGTATGTGTATCCATGAACATTATGTCAATCATCTGTACCTGTATCCATGAACATTATGTCAATCATTTGTACGTGTATTCGTGAACATTATGTCAATCACTTGTACGTGTATTCATGAACATTATGTCAATCACTTGTACGTGTATTCATGAACATTATGTCAATCACTTGTACGTGTATCCATGAACATAATGTCAATCACTTTTACGTGTATCCATGAACATTATGTCAATCACTTGTAGGTGTATCCATGAACATTATGTCAATCACTTGTACGTGTATCCATGAACATTATGTCAATCACTTGTACTTGTATCCATGAACATTATGTCAATCACTTGTATGTGTATTCATGAACGTGCCCATGGTCAGATTTGAACCTCTAACTCATGTGTCATAATGCAATTTAAAGGCAAAGGCCTCTAACCACAAAGGCATAGCCCACTCCCTGCGTAACTTTATGGGTGGTCAAAATCTATCTTTCGTGCATATATCTTCAGGGAAAACAAATGATTCGACATGTTTATTTCATGCAAATACAGGAGATAAAAAAAAATACTGTAAATCACAAAGACATGGTGCTCCATAAAATCCATTTGTTCGCAAGATGAAGCTGACAATGCATGAAAGTATTTCCTTTCTTATCTCCTTTTATCCAAATCATTTTGATTAATACCTGCAGAGCTTTGTTTAGTTTACAATAGTCTTTGTGTTAATGAAGAGATAATTGATTATCTGTGCCTACACTGCAGTCATCATACTGATGATAGAGATGAGTGTGACATGATGCTTCAGGCCACAAAATGTGTGAAGGATTTCCTTACCATTTTCACCACAATTCATGCATATTATAATATATGTATACCTACATTTTATATACTGACCATATGTTTATCAGTGCACAGCGAGTAATGAAGAACTGACAATGGCCAGACTACTCAGTTGTAGTCAAGAAGGACGTGGTTTAACAGTCCCAGACTTTTAGCTCCGTCATGGCCGCAGGCTACAATACCCTTAACCCAGCCACATGTATGTGAAGATCAAAATTAAGTCTGTTTTATTCTTCACATTAACTCGCCTACATCAAAAGGTTTAATGGGATTTTACGACTTTGTGTATGGCAAAAACTAAACTTGACCCAGATTTGTACAGTTGACCAGAATACCAAACCAGCATGACCAGGCAAAGGAGCTAGTCAATGCCTGATTGTGATGTTAAATGAGATTTTCTGGAGTCTCCTACTGTGTGAAAAGTAATTTTTACTTTCCCACGACATGGGTGCAGCAGATCAGTAATATAAGGCAAATAAATGTATAAACATTCACATATATTACTGCTGCTCCAGTGCAGAACTCAGTATTAACGCAAGCAGTGTACATCTGATATAAATATTTACTGCAAATGTGTATAGCACACCCTATGCTGTTGTAGGTAAATGGACATGACAATCAAATAAATCTAACATGAAAATTTGCATTTGGATGTAGGCCTACATCATCCTTGAAACCTTTGCTTTCAACTGTTTCTTATCTATCCGAACACGTTCTTTCTGACAATTTTTAGAGCATATTAATTTTCAGGATAGTTGAACTCTTACATGTAGGCCTATAAACAATCAATTTACTTTGTCAATATGTACCTGTAAACAGATGATGGCTTTCAAAAATTTTCATAACTCATACCTGGTCTTGACTAGATTCTTACAATTACCACTGAAAAAAAAGGACAATGGTACTCAAAGTTAATTAGCTACAAATGCCATCATATGCTTCAAACCCGTGGAATTTGCAGCCTCTTCGACATGCAGATGTCGAATTTTGAAATTCTCAACTATGTTTGATCTTACATAAATATTCATACATGTATACACATTTTCTCACATCCCCATCACCATGGCAACATTCAGCCTTTTTTATTTCTTGGAAATGCAAATCTGCTTACCTTGGACTCCTCCTCAAACTTGTCCAGCTGTTCTATAAGAGTGGACACACCTTGTAATGTCTCACCTGTCTCCGACACCCTGGTTTCTAACCACTCCACATGACGCTCCACTGAGTACTGCAGCTGAAAGTCGAGGAGAAAGTTCAGCTTACAATCACAAACCATTCAGAACCTACTGATTTGCTTCAGGATAAATGTTTCTTATGTTTACTCATCTGAATCTTTAATGCAATACTTACGAATTGTTCACGTATAAGTGGTGAGGCTTAATTCATGAGTGATGGCAACCAGTGCCCTCAGTCGAAACAGAGGGAAATGGATTTGAACAAGCCTTCTCGCTGGTCCCAGGCAAAATAGCTGCAGCAAGCCATGTGTGGCCTGTGTACCTGGCAAATCTCACTGGTCCCAGGCAAATAACTGCAGCAAGCTATGTGTAGCTCATGTACCTGGCAAATCTCACTGGTCTCAGGCAAAATAGATGCAGCAAGCTACATGTAGCTCATGTACCTGGCAAATCTGACTGGTCAAAACAGAGGGAAATGGATTTGAACAAGCCTTCTCACTGGTCCCAGGCAAAATAGCTGCAGCAAGCTACATGTAGCCCGTGTACCTGGCAAATCTCACTGGTCCCAGGCAAATAGCTGCAGCAAGCTACATGTAGCCTGTGTACCTGGCAAATCTCACTGGTCCCAGGCAAATAGCTGCAGCAAGCTACATGTAGCTCGTGTACCTGGCAAATCTCACTGGTCCCAGGCAAATAGCTGCAGCAAATTACATGTAGCTCGTGTACCTGGCAAATCTCACTGGTCCCAGGCAAATAGCTGCAGCAAGCTACATGTAGCCTGTGTAAATGGGAAATCTCACTGGTCCCAGGCAAATAGCTGCAGCAAGCTACATGTAGCCTGTGTACCTGGCAAATCTCACTGGTCCCAGGCAAAATAGCTGCAGCAAGCTACATGAAGCCTGTGTACCTGGCAAATCTCACTGGTCCCAGGCAAATAGCTGCAGCAAGCTACATGTAGTTCGTGTACCTGGCAAATCTCACTGGTCCCAGGCAAAATAGTTGCAGCAAGCTACATGTACCTCGTGTACCTGGCAAATCTCACTGGTCCCAGACCAATGGCTGCAACAAGCTACGAGTAGCTCGTGTACCTGGCAAATCTCACTGGTCCCAGGCAAATAGATTCAAGAAGCTATATGTAGCCTGTGAACCTGGCAAATCTCACTGGTCCCAGGCCAAACAGCTGCAGCAAGCTATGTGTAGCTTGTGTACCTGGCAAATTTCACCGGTCTCAGGCAAAATAGCTTCAGCAAGCTAAGTGTAGCCTGTGTACCTGGCAAATCTCACTGGTCCCAGGAAAACAGCTTCAGCAAGCTAAGTGTAGCCTGTGTACCTGGCAAATCTCATAACATTAAGCTGCACCTGAACCAAAATTCACAACAACTGAATTCAGTCATGGTTAAGGGCCTGATGGTCACAACAGGAAAACACCTGAACTGTCTCGCCCAGTGATTCCCCTCCGATGTCACTAACTGCAGATATGTGCACGATATTGACAGCTATGAGTTGTACAAACTGTCAAGATGCCTTAACTCTGTAATGCAAAGGGCACAAGACATATCCCATAAACCTGGGAAAAATGTCTACATTTGCACAAATACCCACAAGTTAAAATGGGCAAGCCTCCATAATGGCTGTTCAACCCTGCACCATAATAAAAGACTCACCAGTTTAAACTTCTCTTCGAACTTTCTCTGCTGCAGGCACTGGCGGAGTTTTTTGCTCATGCTGATTCCAAAATGTGTCAAAAGATTTCTGCGTTTCTTCTAATTGCACCAATAACCTGGATATAGGAAAATAATGATAAATTTTCATCATCATGAACATAAACAGGCGACAAAAAGACATCAGGGAAAAGGGTGACCAAACAGTGGAAGAGACAGAGCATACAAAGGCAGACAGCTCTAAACAGAGAATTTCCCCTGATTATGCCCCTTGTTTGAGCAAAACATAACGTCACACTGCATGAACACAGCTTGATGTCCATCCTTTGAGCCCTGCACATATTTTCTACACATTATGCATTAAGTGCCTCTACAAATCAACAACTACATTACATAATTAAACCATATTTTATGTGTTGCACATTTACTAGATTTCCAAAACATTAAACAAACGAATACATCCACCACTCTCCATACAAAAATGAGTAGATATTACACTGTACAGCTGAATATTTGAAGTGAACATAAGCAAAGCAACATGCCAGTGCCAATCAAATTGTCGTGCAAAACTGTACGCAACAACAGTATGGTTTCAAACCAAAACTTAAAAGGTAACTGATTTTTGTGGAAATTCTTGGTGAGGAAAAACGTAAAAATGATATTTCTAAATAAGTATTTCTGGACAGCAACTTCTGTTACTTTTCATTTGAGGCACACATTATTTTTAAATTGAGCAATAAGGGTCTTCAGAAAGTTTTAAAAAATATCAAATTAGTCATGTCATAAATTTCTGGTCTAAAGACAGTGCATGTATCTGCAGTAGGCTACCTTTCTAAGGCCACTACATGGACAACTTTGACCAGAGGGGTATGTGGGTTGTCTCCCTTGACGCAGGCCAGAATGGTTCCTCCATGATGGGTAGCACTTGTCAAATCTTCCAGCATTTCTTTCCGTTCCAGGAAGGTGTCCTTCATCAGGGCTTCTGTTCCCTCCACGTTGTTTGGCAGTTCCATCTCCTCATAGCGAGTTGACAGCTTATGTAGCACTTGGGCGATTTTGGACGTGTTTGATTCAAATTTTTCAATAGCCTGAAAAATGTAAATGCTGTTGTCCACATAAAGTGTTACACACTGAAAGTGTAAATTTGATATAAAAAATAATATTGATGTCTGTTTTAAACAAATAAATATAATGTTTTATACTATCACAAGGCACAAAGTTTAAGCAAACAAATACTTGTAAGCATGTAACATGTACTTTATTTAAACAGTTACATATTAATCCTGACCGCAGTCGCTTTGAGTTCAAGTCCAGCTCATGCTGGCTTCCTCTCCAGCCGTACGGGGGAAGGTCTGGCAGCAAACTGCAGATGGTTGTGGGTTTCCCCCAGGCTCTGCCCGGTTTCCTCCCACCATAATGCTGGCCACTGTCACATGAGTGAAATATTCTTGAGTACGGCCTAAAACATCAGTCAAATAAATAAATAATTTATCAATCCTGACCAGTAAAAATATCCACACAACAACGTGCGTTGGCTGAAGGACAACTTGTCACAAATGCTCTTCATGATGAGAAATTTGTTACAACAGTGTATTGTGTTGGCATACAACCTCGCATTACATCAAGGAGATCACAGCCCAAAGGGCGAGTGAAAATTTTCATCCTCGGAACGAAACACCACGCCGTACACCCAAACAACACCCTGGTATAACTTATATTATCAACCTTGAGGTAAGCTCATCCTGAGGTTAGGTCACTTATGATGAAATAAATTCAATGACTTACGAAACTACTAAATGCTTGGTAATTTTCCTTATCAAACCAGCATTATCATACACTAATTCAGGTACAGATTATTAAACCCAGGACGAGGTGCTTAAATGTCTACACCTGCTGAAAGAACGTTTTCCGCTTACTGATCGATCCTGGATCCATTCGTTGTGATCGTAGATGATATCTCCGCCTACGTCCAGTGTTAGCTGACCTGGGTCAATGTACTCATGAAGTTCTTCTGGGGTGGCACACACAACAACCTGGACAGTGGGATATGATTGGTTGATTAACTGAGTGAACTCAGGCATACCTTTAATTCTTGTAATTATAGTTTTAATTTTATTCTCTCTATGTTAAGCATGAAATAAGTCATCCATCAAACGAGAAATGTTCACTCCAAGCACAATGTAGAATAAGAGAACACGGAGTGATAACGGAACATCGGAAAGCCTATTCCTCTGGATATATATGTACATGATTTTTCAGAGGAATAACTTATTGTCTGGAAAGCAAGATGACCATGCATGCCAAAATGATTGGACTGCCATCTAAAAATAAAGCAGAAGGTTGTGTCTTATTTTAAAATGGGTGCATAAATATATATGTATAGTTATGCATATAGATGTGCACCAGAAGAACCGTGTCAAAAACAGAGAGCGTTGTACTGTCTCAGCGTAGGACAGGTACATTCTCTATTGTCATATAAGACATACTGATCTCACAATTACTGTGCCATACAAACTTTATTTCATTTATTTATTTATTTGATTGGTGTTTTACGCTATACTCAAGAATATTTCAATATTTCAAAGGGTTGCCAGCATTATGGTGAGAGGAAACCACCATCCCACATATGGCCTGAGAGGGAACCAGTATGAGCTGGGCTTGAGCTCACTGCCAGCACACTGGTGAGACACGGCATACAAACTTGTTCATCATTTTAATATATGTACCTTAAACTCAAAACCATCCTTGAACTTTGACCTCCAGTCAGAAAATGCTCTTGCCAGAAATCCTGTAGGTTTGAGGACAAACACAGTTTGTATTTTGCCGGGAAAAAATGTCTGAAACAAAGGGAAGAGTGTGGATGAACAATAATTCAATGAAAGTTGAGTTGAACTATGTATATGTATTTCGACATTTGAAAGTACCAGTAGCAAATATGCTTCATAGTGTTCGATCAGCCAATAGGAATGGTCCCAAGATCACAAAGCAATCTTGAATGTAAGTCAAAATTTCAATCATTAAACTTGGTATGTTCCTTTCCATTATTTTAGCTGAAATTTCTTTTACAATAACTTACCCAGAATTTACACTGTCAAGCAATATTTTGACCTTGTTACTTGAGAAATAACGATTTTAAAGTGACTTGTAACTACGACTTAAGTTTCTAAGATAGCTTCCTGATCCCGAGGCCGTATTTACTAGCTCAGGATATTTTTGAAGAGACAAACACATATGCAATTGAATCACCAGGATTATACCAAGGCTTCCTAAATCAATACAATTTTTCTCATAAATCATGTCACCACATCAGCAGTCCACAACAGACAATGTCATTTTTCAGAAAAAAGTTTTGTATTTTAAGGCTATGGTTTTAATATAAAGCTTGCGATTATCTTTTTAATAGCAGTCATGCAATTAAGTGCTACAATATCGTATTATTGGTGCAATCATCACTTTTTACAATTGTTAAACTACACATAAAGCAAACTAAGTACCCTAAATCCTCAACCTTTTCGCCTGTGAAAAAGCAAGATTCAGTGCAATTTATGCAGATTCGTTATTTGATTTTGGAGGCATAACTCCTTTGGTTGGATTTGGCCACTTTCAGGGCTGTACAAAAAGTAGAATTTTATCAGTCTACATAGAATAACGGCTTCAAAATATTCTTGTAGGAACACCATGCAAATATGCAAAAAGGTTGAAGAATTACAGCATTACGTCAAACATCAAACTGCAGCACCCAAGATAGGGAAACCAATTTTTTATTGACTGCTAGGTGTCAACGGTTCAAAGAACAGCCAAAAAGTTCATGGGAAAATCAGCTCTCTTTACAGTGCTGTACACAGTGTGGTTCATTTTAAGTGACTTTGTCAAAAGTAGATTAAGAAAATTCCCGAAACGTGCCAAAAACACCTGGTTTAAACCATTAAGTAATTACATGTTAGTCAATTAACAACAATGTCAATAAAGACAATCTTGACTCAACCACTCTTGACATGCACTTTAATTAGTCTGAGTGGATTTCTTCTTATCTAATCCACTAATTACATACATGCCTTTGTCAGTATGTCATGAACAAAGAATTTGCTCCATATTTACATGTACTTGTAACACTTAAACATAGATGTAACTATGCAAAGTCAGTCTTATCAAATTCAATATTGTTCCAAGAAATACCATTAAGAAGCAAAATCAACCCCTATTTCCTGGTCTTGACCACAAACTTACAGAAATCTTGTGTAGGACTGTTTTGACGGACCCCCATCCTTCTTTCCGTCGATCGATAACAATGGCAAATCCAAGATCGGCATCAAACAATCTGAAAATTCATCCACCATAAATTACAAGAAATCAGGATGACTTTTTTTAACTATATTTTTTTTATTTTTTTGTCTTTTTATCTTATTTTGCATTTGCTCCTCTGTAGTTGAAACATTACAGATTACTTTGACATTTGCAGATTCTTGAGTGCGGCGTAAAACAACAATCAAATAAATAAATAAATAAATATATTTCCGATGCTGGTTTGTTCCAGCTCAGTTTGACATGTGTGTCTATACATGGTCTGACAAGAGACTTATTAATTTTAAGATTCATTAATTGTATCCGTGACTATAATTTAGCCCCAGCCGTTTAAATTTAAAAAACATGAAATCGATCACCATAGTAACATAGAATGTCGTTTATTGTTTATGTGGAGATCAGTCTACAACACTACAGATACCTTTACTGTTAAATGTTTTTGCATTAATAAAACACTTAAATTTCATTCGGGACTTCGACCACTGTCAGGGCCAATACTGACAGCTTTTCACTTTGGGCACCCTTTAAGTTCATTTTGGGTGCCCCCAAAAAAAACATTTGGGCTAAAATATTTTCAGACATGTATAAACCTTAAGTTATATACCATATTACTTGTGAAATGGTATATAATATATATCATATGTGAATATTACTTTGCACCGTCAGGGTACCCTAATTCCTCAACCTTTCACATATGAAAGACCAACTTTCAGCGCACTTTATGAACATTTATAATTATATTTCGTAGACAAAACTACATTGGTTGGATTGGCCAATCTCAAGTCTTCACAAAAAATATACTTTTGTCAGTCTGCACAGAATAATGCTTCCAGCATATGCGAAAGTAGACACATTGCAAACATGCGAAAAGGTTGAAGAATCTGAATACATAAATATGAGGAGTTTTAAAAAACATCTGAGTTAAATTTATCATCCTTCCGGATTTTTTAGAGTATGCTATAATTTGGGAGCCTGTAAGAGGAATGAAAATGTTTCTGCATTTGGCCCTGACAGTAGATATGAATAATTATTTAATAATATCACCATAACCCAGAACTGAAACAATGGCAATCAAAGACCACGCCTCCAAAGCTGAAGCTAAAACTGAATATGATTTTGCATCTATGATTTACAACTGATTCTTTACCTTTAATTTATTAATAAATTTCATATGCATATTATTTACAAAACTATCCATTAAATTTTTATTGGCTTTTTATTTATTTTTTGTAGCTCTTTTTTTTTTCAGTACATTGTACCGCTTAACTCAAATAATTAGCATGACAGTTGCGGAAAAAATAATCCTCTGCATAAAAAATAAAGCATTAGTTTTAGGATGGAACTCACAACTTTGCATATGTAAATAATAGAATATGCTAAGTGTAAATACCACTCTTTAATACAAACATGCTTTCCACGCTGGATGCTCATATATAGCAGATATTTCTCCCTTTGCTTCTTTTACAACTGCATTTTTGTACGTAACATTTTCCACATCATTTGTTTATTACATACTAACAAAATTACCAACTCCATGATGCAAAAAGCAAGCCACCATCCATTCCAACGTATCAAAGAAGACTGATGCAAGACATAAATGTATAGCTTATACATGTCTTGCACATACAGTACATCTGAATCAAGACTTTAATCAAATTATGTAGATGTACTCATTCCTAGCTAACCAGACAAATAAAGAAGTTAGTGTGAAATAAAATAAAAATAAAAAAAAAACAGCAATACATAAACAAACATTCCCCAAAATAAATAATTCAGTTACCAAAAAAATAAACTTCATTCCCGATATAAAAAAAACACAAAAGTAACGATCAAACATTAACGATGGGAGTAAGCTTGTTACATGTAGGTAAAGGTCTTCTCCACTTGGAAACAAACTTTTTTACACACTTCAAAAATTTCTTTCTGGATACTTGTTTGATGTATTCAGTTGAGTACATGTACACGTATACAACTGAACAATCGCTGATGTCAGTCAAAATTATATAAACGATAGCAACAGCCACTCTGAATATCACACTGGCCATTTAAAAAACTTGAGCCAAGGGGAGATAATCCACATAACAGGCTTACAAATACATTGATAAAGTTAATCTTTCCGACAACAAATATAAATCACTACATGTAAGTGTGTGTGTGTATATATATATATATATATATATATATATATATATATATATATATATTTATATATACACATGTGTAAAACAGGGCTGCTGTAATTGTAATATTCTTCATTTTCAATTGATTTAAAAGGAGTAACTTCATTTTGGTTCTCTTTGAAATATGTCACCAATGATTTTCTTAAGAAGCCAAAGAGATACAGTATGCAGTAAAAAACAGCTCTGTTTTTGTGTTTTCTTTCCTTATCATCAAACAAATTTTCCAGAAATAGAAAAGTTAAGGCATATTACCTCAGGTACCTGAAGATAAATATTGAAATAAAAGATTGAAAGTATGGAAAACTCTTGGTGTACTCTTCAAAACTTGGGCACACATACTGTATGTGTGGTTAAAAACAGAAAGTACACTGTACATATATTGTACAACAATGTTATCAGTGAGCATTAGCAGACCGATCCTCCTGACTGAGCCTCCAATAAAGGATACCAGAGAATCCAGGATTCAGAACAGGTTTTCTGTCTTTTTGTCATTTTTTTTAATAAGTCCACATGATATCACCTGGAAAACTTATCTGGCAAATTGTTCAGGTGATATCACCTGGAAAAGTTATCTGGCAATTTGTTCTGCTCTATATAAACCACAACGACAAGGTTGCATCATTGTATACATTATAATGTAAATCATAAATCTGTATCATTTACCCTTATCATCATTTATCCTTATCATCATTTATCCTTATTATCGCCTGCCATTTTTAAATGTGTAACTGTAAGATATGCAGGTGCAACTTGTAAAGATCTCTTTACATGTGTAAATATTCAGTGCAGGGTTTTAAATGACACTCATATTCCACCACATTTGCACAACACATGAACATATATCATATGTACAGCTTTTAGTAAGCTACATGTACTATCTTAAAAACTTTAAGATATGTCATCAAACATTTTAATCAGCTTGCCATTGACCGTACAGAGTGTGTTTTTTGTTATCAAAATTATACATGCAGTTGTACTGGCTGAGTATTTAAAATTCAACAAGTTTGTAAGCATGTCATCAGTTGCTTTACCAATGCTGAAGGTACAAGCATCATTTTTCATTTTACTGCATGAAACCACAGAACAGACCTGACAGCTGTGTGAAGAAGATAGAAGTACAAAGACATGAAGGCATTTAAAGAGACGAGACAATTTCTTTATCCTCATCATCGGGACATACATGCATATTTTTTGTATTAATTAAGTGCATGTGACAACTTTGCAGGCTGTGGCGCCAAAATTCAGCATCTGAAGATGATTTACATGAAGGTTAGGAAACCAAACGTTCTCGAAAATTTAGTGCAAACCATTTTCTGAACTGTCACTCAGTTTGGAACAATCCCAACAAATCTTACACCAAATATGTCAATCACATGTGCCACAAATTGACACATCTCAATTCTCAGACTTCATAACATCTTAATTCAACAGTAGCATTTTCTGAAAGTGCATATAGAGTCGGCTATAGCGTAAACAAAAAAAAAGTTCAGTTGAAATGACATTAACTGAATGACAATTATTATCCCGTTTAATCTTTATAATGGATAATATTCAATTAATTCGCAGAAGTTTATCATTAGAAAGTTTTAGCAGGTTATAATTATAATAACTGAATAAAGATGACTAACATACAGGAAGACCATGCACGACATTTCAATGAAGTGAATGGGTTATGAAGCTGTGATCTAATATGCATAGGCATATGCATGTCCGAGTTCTTCTCCACGTTGAACATGGATCAAATACATCATGATTTTCCATTCCAGTTTCATAATGACATGCGCTTTGCAAGCTATGGTAGATTTTACATGTATTGCGTACATACATAATTATCCTCAAGGTTCAACATTAGAAAGGTCAAATTATCTGAAATTAACATGCACCATATGCATAGTACATGTACCATAGTCTGTGGGCAATGGAGGGCAATGTTGTACCAGGTGTTTATACACAAGTACACATATAAATTGGGTCAGATTTCATTACTTACATAATTATAAGTATAATTATACTTATGGTATATTATACCATAATTATACGAGTATGAATATAATTTGTCATTAAGACATTCAATATATTAATTACCGTTTGATCTGAATAACTAACCACAATAAACTACGTATATCATAAATATTTACACAATTTACATGCCTTCCTGTTTAAACTATATATAATCTTCAATTTCATCGAAAGACTAATTGAATCTATAGTTATCTGAGAATCATAAACTTACCTGCACATGTACATTGCCTGACTAGATAAATAATTTATATCACAAAGACAATGGGGAGCAGCATATTTTTGATCCTGTGATAATAGCGAGGTTATGCTAGTCTGAAGGTCTACAACAAGGACCCACATGTACAGGGATTGTTATGTGAGAAATTGTTTGTAGTGAAATGTGTACAATGTTACAATGTAACCATATATTGCCCCAGTTTCTACTGTCACTGTCTTTAGCATATACCCTATTTTTTCTCATCACCCTCAACCAATTAATATACAGGACTGCTACATAGCACTCATGATTTATGAAAGTCCTATCGCCCTAGAACTAGATTTTGATTTTGATTTTTTTTTTATTCCCCCAAAACAATGGTATATGCTAAACAGGTTAGCTAAGGATTGATTATTTATTTATTTGATTGGTGTTTTACGCCGTTCTCAAGAATATTTCACTCCCACGACAGCGGCCAGCATTATGGTGGGTGGAAACCAGGCAGAGCCTGAGGGAAACCCACGACCATCCGCAGGTTCCTGACAGACCTTCCTACTTACAGCCGGAGAGAAAGCCAGCATGAGCTGGTCTTGAACTCACAGTGACCGCATTGGTGCTAAGGATTGACAACATTGCATCGAGGCAAAAACGATACAATGTTATGTTGTCCTTGTCAATCTTGGTCTAACTTTTTACATTCACAAAAGATTTCCGTTGCCTGGTGTTAGTTGGTTCCCCATTATTGGAAATCTTACAACACTAAAACAGCATAAGCCCTTGTAGAAAATTACATTAAAGCCACACAAACTCTTGTTTTAAAAACCACAAAGGAAAATTAATTCTAGTAAGACTGCAAAGCATGATTTAGCTGTTCATATTTTCTTACTACATTTACAGAGATTGAGTGTTTGCATGGGCTCAACCATCGACCAATGAAATGTCACCGACAAGATGTTCTATTTCCACTGAATTTTTAACACATAGTTCTCTTGCTTTATATACAACAAGTGTTATTGGAGGCTGTAATCTATATGTGAAACACGAGCTTTCAACACCTGTAAAGCTGACAATCACTGCTTTCTTTTTGTAATAAATCATGATTCAGGCCACGATAAAATCTCCACCATATACTCTACCAGTAACAAATCAAAATTAAAAGCTTGAGGAAACAAAAAACCAGCAATTACTTCATACAAATACTACAGACATAAAGCCACTCGACACTAAAGCCTTGACCTGAATGGCAATTCCCTCAATGGGACGCGAGAAATGTCTACACATAGGCCTTATTTCCTTCACTTAGACTATAAATAAATCCTGTTTGTAAGTGTCGGGATACACTCACCACAACATCAAACCACTTACGCACGATCAGCCACATAAATACTCGAGTCCGTTTTTAGTACCGCTTTAGAAAATCTTACCAGGATATTAAATTACTGCACTAAAGTAAGATACTATGATTAAAGCATTTGGATTGTATCTGAGGGACGTACAGATTTGACCCCTTCAAATAAAATCTGTTTAGTGTACATTTGAAATCAGATGAAGTTTAATGCGCAATAATTATGTTTTCAAGACAAGATCAAGGATCAATTTGCATGTATACATAAAATTTTGGTTTTGGTAAAATTGCTAATTTCTTACAAATACATAACCAATATCTGAGACTTGTAATAATGAAAACTGGAAAAAAAAACTAAAAAAAAAACCCACTGGCCTCCATTTTGCAAAACTGACTTAATTAAGCTTCGATCATGTAGTGAAAAAAACAAAGCTACTTTCCTTTTCAATATATTGTTTATCTGATTGGTGTTTCACACCTCTTCCTAATATACATGTAGTCAATTAAGCAATCCTGTTTTGACCAGTCATGACAGAAACAGGTGTTCAGTACAAGCCTTTGGGAATTTACTGAAAGTCGAGGAAACGTTAAAGTGATGAAATCCTGCTGCTCCATGCCAAAACTGCTGCAAAAAAAAACTAATGTTGGGGTCTAAATAGGACTTCAATTTTACAGACAGAGTGTAGTGATGCATGAAAGTCTAGCAATATCATGTAATGTATACACTGTCGAGAGACCCCATCTAAGTATACAGATATGTACACTGTCATACTGCTCTCCTTTAGAAATTACAAGAATTTCTACAAATGTTACACAGAGATTGGACAACAGCTTGCTGGGTTAACTCATATGATATTTTAATATTGAACTACTGCCACATACATAAGAAACCTGTCAAAGATCATGGGAGATATTAAAGTGAAAGAAATTGATAAGACAGTTTCAATACCCTAGATTTTAAAACAGACAAACGGCTAATAGAGTGGCATGTGTTCGTGAAAGCCTAAGGCCAATGACACTTGTTTCCCGACAAAATATTTTGAAAAATTGATCCAGGCGGAAGAAGACTTTCATTTTTCATCATCATTATTACAGCCATCTTTTATGATAATTCCACCTTTTGTGACAATTTCTGGCTAAAAAAACACAGTAATGAAATAAAATATAAGAGGTGAGCAAGCAGTGATGGAAAACTAGGAATCGAGTGAGTGAGTGAGTGAGTGCTTGGGGTTTAATGTCGTACTTAACAATTTTTCAGTCTTATGACAACAAAGGAATCCTTAAAGTGCATGAAATGATCCTCCTTGTTGCAGGATGGATTTCCACCGCTCTTTTATCTAGTGCTGCTTCCATGAGACACCTTACCAAAGGCAAGTAAGCTGCCCCGCCCGAGCCATTATGCTGATACGGGTCAACCAGTCGTGGCACTATCCCCCTTCATGCTGAACGCCAAGCGAGGAATTCACTTCCTCTTTTAAGGTCTTAGGTGTGACTCGACCCAGGATTGACCCTGGATCTACAGCTCCCAAGGCATACGCTCTACCAACAGTGCTACTGGGAGGAATCCAGTGTGAATGACCAAAACTTGACCTTCACACCCCCCACCCCCCACCACAACCTCAGTACGTAGATTTATATCATCACCTAGAAGCTATACAATTGCACAAATGATAAATCTACAAGGAACACACAAGTAACCAAAATTCTGATATTTTTCCTGAATGTTAGTTTCAGAAAACTTTCACATTTATGTATCTGTTCAAGTTTGAACACTTACGCAGGTACATTCACGAGATATGTGATGACTTTCTTATAATCCTCATCTGACACCTCCCCTAGCTGAGGGTTGTCTGGAAACGTTAGCACAGGACAACCATTCTTGTCTTTACCACCTGAAAGAGAATACATAGCTATGACTGATTGAGTGATTGATTGATTAACTGTACACTACACAGGCAGGTAAGTATATATAGGCCTCGTCTTTACCAGCTGCCAAATAAAAGACAATTAAATCATGGACAGACTGGCATGATTGTGGCAAGGCGAGCGCATGCGCCAAAGTACTGCCGTCACTGAAGTATCATGCTGAAGACACCAGACAGGACAAACCACCCAGTCACATTATTCTGACACCAGGCCAAACAGTGCTGTTTCCTTGTTCTAACCTCTAAGTTGCTGAGTGTCAAGCAAGGCAGCAACAATTGTGGTATTAAATAAATTTGCCCTTAAAATGCAATTTTTGGGGGGGCAAATTTTCAGGACAACTTCAGTAATCTGCAAGTATTTTACTAATCAATCTAAAAGCTGTTAATTACTAATCTCACCTGAGATGAAAGCGTATCTGGCCTGTAGTAACTGAGCTACGTCCAGGACTTTATACGGACAAACCTGCTCACCCATGGCATTGTCTGAAACATAAACAACACATTCTCATTCCACAGATACACACAGTACTGGGTATTTCATGTTAATCTCCAATTTAATATGAAGCTAAAATTATTCGCAAATCTAGTATGCAAAATATATGGTAAATATGTACATGGTTAACATACATGTACATCAATGGTGAGTGTATGAAGGGTCATATTATGGGTAAACATCAATGAACAATTCTATAATAAGGTTGCAGGTACTTGTATTTGTTTTGCATGTAAATGTGCATGTACATACAAACCTTGGTGCATCAAATGTACTGTATTTCATTTCTGTCCTTTTTTGGTTTTTAAATGAAAGTATGGCCACTGCCCACACAAAAGTGGAGTTCTAAGATAAATAGGAAGTGTACAGTAATCTACCAACACTATCATAACTGTATAAACAAGTAAAAGTATATAAATGCATCTGTCCAGTTATTTGTAGCACAAAAAAATTTATATCAATGATATTCCGGTACACATTCTATTCAATCTGTCGAACAAATATTTTCCATGTTTGTAAATTTAAGTATGGTTTAACTTCACTAAATGGTTTAATTTCACTACCAATATTAATTTGGTCATTTTATTGGTGTTCCTGGTTAGTCAGAACTTCTTCCTCATGGCTGTTTTTAATCTATAATGTATACTGTATAATGGTTGAAAGATTTTCGGGTCAATCAAATAAATAAATAAACAAATATACTGCTACAACAATGCCGTTCAGATGCAAGGACAAAATTTTCATCTTGGAAGTTTATGATGTTATTCGTTTTCAACACACCTGTCACCTTTTATGGATTTTCACAATACCTTCATTATACATGTAATACAGCAAAGGTAAAGCGTTAAAACTCAAAATTTATTTTACAGACAATTCCACAGATGACTTCTTGATATATCTAATCATGCACCTATAACATAGTAAATAGATACATTTATCATAAAAGTTACAGATGGGGCAATATTAGAAATTCTGACTTGATTGAACCATCAGAACTCCGTAGTTGGCCAATAGTCATTGTACATTTTACAGAATGGTAGTAAACCGTATCAACATGCAAACATATAGAAATAATTAAAGCTTGCTTATTGTTCCCCATACTGCCGCAATAACTGGTACACCAAGCTGATATGTGCATGTATACTAGAGATCTCCCATGTGTCAGTGAACCATAAATCAACGTAGAATCGAGTCCACATCATACAAATACCACATCATAACACCCCTTGATTGCCAACAATTATGAATTAATTTACAACTGTCCCACATCCCCGAGGTAAATCCTGGAACATAACCAATACTAAAGCATAGCATGAAAGTCAGTCTATGGTTTTGGCAGAAAGCTCGCAGAATTCTCTATCCCACGAGACTCTATCCAAACAGCCGGTCTTTATATAATCGCCTGGTGAATCTATGTGAATATAAGGCACTCCGCTAAGGGAGATCATCCTGGATTGTCCTCGGAGAGCCGAGGGTAAAAAAAAATCAATACAGAATCTAGGTCTATATGTTCGTGGTAGATGTCAGATTTGATATACATGTACTAACGAATATCAGATAAATATGTGTGGAACAGAAGTGTGATGGCCAAATTGCTACACAGAATTAGGGCTCCACAACAGCTGACATGGCTGATGGCTGCAGTGCACAAGAACTGGTACCAATTTTCATGATTAATGTATGTCCCATAACCAGTATATAGTTAACTGGGAATACAGTGTACATGATGTTACTGTACAAATACATGAAACAGATATTCATTACTGGTACGTGTCATTGTGCATGAAGTATACACATATATTTAAATTTAAGTTGCGTAGCTTATAATATTTATGCTACAGTATTGTCATGCAAACCTAATGTTTTACAACTATTCCTCATTTCGTGCCCTAGTGTAGTCATCAAAGACAAGAACTGTATCAATAACATAATTATTCATAACATGTGAAATAGTTTCAGTCATCCTGTTTTAATTAATCCCTTGATGCATCTATTTATCATGCATCTGTATCGGTATATACATATACTTGTGTAAGTTGAAAAATATAAACTTCAGCTCAATCAGCAAAACCAAATTAATTTCTTTCATTAATCAATTCCATCACATGAACAATGAAGCAAATGTGTACAAGCCAGACATGGGTCTCAACAAGCCAAAGACAAATATGCATGTTCTAAACCATGCTAAACAGGGGAAAAAGGCAACAGATATGCTCCATTTAATTCCCCCCTCTCTCGCTCTTTTTATCACTCAGGCTTTAATATAATGGAACAGCATGTGAATTTAATGTTCATTTTTTTCTACCACCACTGAGACTCGCTATCGTAAGTGTGGATATCAAAATATATCTTACCGGTCCTTGTCTTTAGTACTAGATTATTATGCTTAAGGATATGTTATAATTAATATAGACGTGTATGCAGGTTGTGTGATAAGGGCACGTTACTGAGGGATGAGTCCTATCACGTACAGGTAACCATGTAGAAAGACGTATCTGCTTTTTATAGATATGTCAGGAAATAAACAAAAAAGAATACTGTACTGGTGCATGGACGTGAAATTAAATATGGGTGTGCCAGCCATCAACATAGTCTGGTGGAAAAACCTGTACTGTAATTCTTCAACCTTTTGACATGCTCGCCAGTTGTTTATTCAAGCATATTCTGAAGGCATAATTCTGTGTTAACCGATAAAATTATACTTTTTGTGAAGCCCTGAAACTGGCAAATCCAACCTGTGTAGTTTCGTCTCCAAAATTAAATTAAAAATGTGCAGAAATTGCTCTGAAAGTTGGACTTTCATATGCCAAAAAGGTTGAGGTGCATGTCATTGTGTATTGTAGTCCAAGCTTAGGTCACTGGGAATTTTGCCATGCCAGTACAGTTAAACATTTCTATAGATTTTTGTATATCTACATACAATGAGTCAGTAGCACTATACACAGCTAAGACAACATACCAAATACATGTAAATGTAGGCCTATGAAGCATATGGGTGGCTTATGTGGCCTCTGACAGGGGACACGTGCATACAACAACACACAGCAGTGGCATACAATAGTAGATGTATGTCAATGTCCCCGCAAATTTATTTTGAGAGACTTATACAATTATATTTGAGTCATGAATCTGACCATGTGCTCTAAATAAGTAAATAGTTTATACACGAATCGATCTTTTGCCTACATGTACATGATGTGATCGGTGTTAAAGCTTAACTCGGAATGAACTGGCTTGTTAACACTGGTGGAAGAAATACTTGTCAGAAGAGCATGGACCACCTAATACTGTTACCAAGGCCCCACATACATGACAAACAGTGAGATCACTGGTATCTAGAAATTCCCCTCCCAAGCTTGGATTTGAATCCGCACTTTATGTTCCCTCACTGAAGACTTTAAGCACTCTGCCACAGCATGCTCCCGCGTACACAAAATGCATGATATGTATTTAAACAGTTTTCAGATTCAGTATTATACAAGCACATGTATAACCACTCATCTCAGAGCGAGGCCATTCTTGTATGCAAAGAAGACGACTATGTTGTCATTAAGGCAAAGAGCTGTCTTCCTTTAGGAGAGAAAATTACCTTGATAGCAGTTACCATAACAACAAGGTATAGAGTAGCATTTGTGCTACGTAGCACAAAATAATGGGACATTAAATGAACCAGCAATACAATTGGAAGTGTTAACATGTGTACATACGTATTTACTGTAAACCTCTCACAAGGCTATAGCCAAAAGAAGCAAACATACAGTGAACTGATTGTTTCTCCATGTTAATTGTATGCACAACTAATGGATTAATTTAACATGCACATTTTTCCTGTGAGAGGCTTATAACTTCATCAACATATCTGTACATTACTCAGGTCTTAATCTAAATTATGCAGTCAATTACATATCTCCCTCTCTCTCTCGCTCTCTCTCTCTTTATATTTATTTATTTATTTGATTGGTGTTTTACGCCATGCTCACGAATATTTCACTCATACGATGGCGGCCAGCATTATGGTGGGTGGAAACTGGGCAGAGCCCGGGGGAAAGCCACGACCATCTGCAGGTTGCTGACATACCTTCCCACGTAGGACCGGAGAGGAAGCCAGCATGAACTGGACTTGAACTCACAGCGACTGCAATTGTGAGAGACTCCTGGGTCATTACGCTATGCTACCACGCTAACAAACTGACCCACGGAGGGCCCCCCTCTTTATATATATATGTATGTATATATATATACATATGTGTATATATATATATGTGTGTGTGTACAACGTACATGTACATAAATGTATGTCTTGCATATACTGCATGTTATTCTTAAGCTTGACGAAAAACACCAACCAAATAAATAAATAAATAAATAAGATTGTAGGTGTGTTGAAAGGCAATAAGTCCAAGCTTATGCCAATTAATAGCAGAATATAGTCTTGGATTCACACCATGGATTTAGAAAGCTGTATATTTACGCACGTATATGTATACTCAGTAGGCCTATAAATCTACAAGTACAATACACATCTCATAGTTAACAGTACTGACAACTTATGCAGCAGCCGCGCAAACATGTCAGCAATGCTACAGCAGATTTACGCAGATACTGCTGCTAAAATCTATACTAATTCTATCAGGAATGAGCTTATTCGATTTAGCAGGATGATTAATAAACTCACTAACTTTTCATGGTCAATAAAATTTCATCACTAATAATTCAGTGAACACGGAGAAGGACTTCACATGCAATATACCAGCCTCCTAACAAAATGAAAAAGCGCAGTGTATATACATGTATATGGCTGGTATAGTCTATAAACGTAATCTATACGAATTATAATATAAAAGTATTGCCCTGATTGTCTTACCGGCCACGTCCAAATAAAGATCTTCCCGAAGACGAACAGGCAGTTTCAATGTCTTCCCTTCATTTGCTTTTGACGCATCACATTTACTGACGACTGGAAATTGAAACCCTTTGGACCCACTGATATGTTCATACGATGGTGATCGCATCATGTCACATGTACCAGTACTTCATACGCAAAAACCAGGTGCGGGTACTGTCCTCAGAGGTCTCATGTACTCATATACAGTACATGTACACAAAGTTATACTCAAAGGTATCAACACATAGAGTCTTTTGCTGTTCCTTCCACATGTCAAACCAGACACTTGCTAATTCCCTAATTCTGTAACATTGGATCTGTCAACTGTTTACATCATAACATATTTCTTCAATAATCATTACTGTTAAATTAGGATATTTCAATACCTTAAAAAAACAAATGTTTGCCAAACCTTGACATTTTCATGCAATATAATTTTTATCATTATGTAGATATACATTTTTTAATGAAAAGTTATACCTTTTACAGTTTTTTTACTGGCTTGAAAATATCTTTAAAGCATGCTACTTTCTCAGACAAACAATTTTTAATTGTTTCAGTGAACTGGTATGATATGTACATAGGCCTATGCATATTGATTTTACAGAAACTGTGATAATTTACTTGACTGTAGGGGAAACCATAAAATGACAGCTGCCACACGATTGTTACAGTAGACATATATTTTTTCTTCTTTTTTTTTGTTTTGTTTTGTTTAATAAAATTGCTATGGCTCAAGTAACATGAAGCTGATTCAAAATGAAGAATTCATTATTAACATACATCTACATATACGTATATTCTATCTCTGAACTTTTTTACTTATTTAAAAAAACAAACACTACCCCATAGGCCTACTTATTTTCAATTTTATCCACTAAATTTTAAATTATTAAATACTATTACTGTTGAGATTAACTAGTTACCAATCCCAGATTGTCTCTGAAAATTTACACCGTCCAGATTTGTCGCTTTTAGTGATTTCGTTAGGCTGCTGAAAATGAGTACCGGTACATCCCTTCATACATGTGTTCCGCATGAAACAACATCAACAGCACTGGAGGTAAACATTGACAGTTCGACACAAGATCAGCATTCTCAAAATTTGACGTTCATTCCACTAAAATGGCTCTTATAACACTCCTTGATGTCGTTTAACCAAGTCATTCCCTCACAAAAACTGTCGCTAAAACACCATACTATCGAAGCCACACATGTCATCGACCCATAGAACTGTACAAATACAAGCGCGCGCCAGAATCGTGGTAACACAAACCACTGCCGCCTGTGACAAGCCAGGTCACATGTGTTGTCATTACTTCGTTCATTTCCGGTCACGTCCGATAGAAAGACTCGGTCATTTCCGTCAATGTATAGCATTCATGAGTTTTCGACCTACTCTTTAGTTTATTAATCACAGCTCTAGTTATAGCACCACACAATCACAAAACACAAGCATGTATATGTGAAATCCTGGTAAACTGTAGAAATGTATTTATCTCCTATGACAGGATAGATATAATCACACTGTTTGAGGCAAGATAAAGTAAACCTCAACAATAGCTATAGGCTATATGAACATTTAGGCCTACGCAGTGTACGTGTAGGCCTACATTTATGTTCCATAACTCCGATCGCATTAAATACTGATCTGAAAATCGCCGTTTAACTGCACAATTTGTTAACAAGTAGATTATCCGATAGGATCCATTGCGTTTTACATACAGACAGCTTTAATTCGGTCAGTCAACTGGATCCTAATTACTCAAAATTCAATAATTTAACTTTGCCATTGTTCATGGCGCTAAACCCTATAATATACAATTTACTCTAAAAAAAAAAAAAAAAAAAAAATCTGTTAAATTGCTTTGTCGGAGTGCTGCTAGGATGCATTCTGTTGTTGCAGCAGATTATTCTGTTAAATACAACACACACGTTCTATCAATCCAACATAAAGGTTCTAGTAGACTATCAGGACAATAGAACGAATTTATGAATAACAACTGTATTTATTCAGTGGTTACAGCAATACGTATTTAAAGGGAGGACTAAGTTGTCGATTTCAAGATATGGAGAAAGAGGAAACATTTAACGGATTGACAAGATTGACAAGAGAGGGTGGCATTGCTGATTAAGCAATAGAACAATAGATGAAACATACAACAGACGAAACATACATCAGTTGAACACTAGCATTTCACAACTATGGGCAAAGGGTGTCAGTCAGGATGGGGTGGTAGTCTAGGGTCGGTCTACTGAGATGATATCACTGTAGGCAGGGGATTAGGAATCCATGGTCTTGGTTGATATGTTTCTTTGATCAGCGTATTTCAATGGCTTTCGTCAGCTTTTTTGTAGTGGTCTTGGTTATATTAGTTTTCAGTGGTCTGACACTTGACAGTTTAGTCGTATATGGTGAGGATTTAATTTAATGTGGTCTGATATGGCAGATTTAGAGTCCTATAATTTTACGTGCTTATGCCATTGAAAGAAGTTAGACTAACAGGACATTACATGTTGAATATGACACAATATTGTGTTATAATAACAGAACATGTTGGCTTCCTCTCCGGCCGTAAGTGGGAAGGTCTATCGGTAACCTGCGGATGGTTGTGGGTTTCCACCGGGCTCTGCCCGGTTTCCTCCCACCATAATGCTGACCGCCGTCGTATAAGTGAAATATTCTTGAGTACGGTGAAAAACACCAGTCAAATAAATAAATAAATAATACATCCAGGCTAGTTATGCGGTGATGTAAAATTACGCGAAACTGTAAGTTTTCGGTATCTGGGCGAAATAAAACCATCCATATAACGGAACCCTGTTCACTGCTTCTCTTTGCATTAACCTGTCCTGTAGGCCTATAGTGTCTTACATACATATATGATCTCTCAAGTGTTTTTGGTTGTTTTGTCTTGAACAGCATTGTTTTGGAAATTGGTCTTGCAAGCGATTATTGACAAGGAAGCCCCACAAAACTGATGACTGGTGTACATATACCAATGTCTGTTTCGACGTTTAAATTCAGTGGAAAGACAGGGCCTCCGTGGCACGCCAGCCCGGCGCATTGACCCAGAAGCCTCACCACTGCGTTCGCTGTGAGTTCAAGTCCAGCTCACGCTGGCTTACTCTCCAGCTGTATTTGGGAAAGTCTACCAGCAACCTGCGGACAAGTCGTGGGTTTCCACTGGGCTCTGTCCGTTTTTGTTTTCCCACCACAATGCTGACTACCGTCGTGTAAGTGAAATGTTCTGAGTACGATGTAAAACACCAATTAATTAAATAAATACATAAATGGAAAAGAGCAATATCGTCGAGTTTGGACCAAACTCACCATATAACGTGGGGATAGGTACCCAACTGACCTCAGGGGTTAGTTAGCAATTACATGCTAAAAACTGACCCGAAAAAAATGACTGATCCGAATACGTGTTCATACAACCTCTAAAATTGTTATACGTGTACATAATTATATCTTTTTTTCCGGCAACGCCTGATGCACCGTCATATAGTAACATGATATGCCGAAAACAATCTGCAAATACATTACATTTGACATCACATATCATTATAACCAAATTATGTTACACATGTAAAGCTATTATAAAGCAGTCATTTTATGCCTAATTGTTATCTCTTGTTTGCGTCGAATGTTGGATAAAACATATGGGCTAATGGTATATCGGCTAATGGTAATTAAACCGCTGTGCCTTTATGCCAACTCGACTGAAAAATTGTTGAGTACGACGTTAAACCCCAAACCACTCACTCACTTTATGCCAACTCCATTAGAAAATGTCATCAGTATATAACCTCACGCATGGACACTTCAATCGCCTATAAAAACAAACGGCAAAACTACCTCCAATGTCATTTAAAAATAAAGCGTGGCCTGTATGGTAGACCTATGTGCTGTTTTTCATTAATAACGGGCTGCATGCATATATACATGTAAGCATTCAACTTTGTTTCGGCCAGTTAATTGATTTTATTCATTTGATTGGTGTTTTACGCCGCGTCCAGTAGAAACAACTGCGAAAGTGTAAAGTTAGAAATTATGGCGTGACTATATAGTGAGAAGTTGTATGTAACAGATTTCAATGATTTCAGAAAAACACAAGGGCTGTATCTTAATTGGACAGAAATTAAGATGGTTAAAGAGCTTAGTTATAAAGTTGTAAATTTCTGCGATTCTTGTCCATGATCAAGCATGAAGGAGGCTAATGATTCCATCGGGCCTATATAACATGCTGGCATTTACAACGGTATTTGTTAAACGCCATAAACACAAAATTTTCACTTAAACATACACGATGGTGCATAGTTTTGATGGGTGGAGAAAACTAGAGAGTCCCGATGGTATACCGTCGACTTTCGGCAAGTTGCTGACTTAACTTTCCTACATGTGAAGCACAGATTTGCACAATATATATTGCTGGGAGACGAGTGGCCCTAAACGATGTTTAATTGTGAAAACGGCCACACAGACAATGAGAGCGTCGGAATCTGCCAATAAATTACCTGTCCGAGGCCGGGTATGAACCTGCACTTTGTGTGTGCTAGCGATTGAAAGAAAAGCGCCTTCTACCACGTGAAAACCACGTTGATATCGCTCCTATTCATATCATGTAAACTACGTAACCATATGTCAACAGTGCATAAACCACAGGTGTTCAAATATACGCAAAAGTCGATGTGAAGTTAATAAAAATTGTACCACATATCTAGGAAGCCCATATACACATGTAGATAAGTATGCAGCTAGATTTAAATAGTTCCACTCAAGGTACAAATCCCCCTGCTACAACACGGACGCCCGCGTTCGCATGATGAATTCTAACAATGAAAGGGACAATACTTTGAAAGGCACAGTTTTAAGGTAAAACAAAACAGTTCATTGGTATGCTTATCCTAGTATAAATGAATAACTTTTCTTTAAAAAGTTATCCAAAAATGCTGCTGATTTCTTCCTAGCCCAAAGACCAGACTCTGCACAAAATGTCACCTAAGCATAACCATTTCCCATTATTTTCATACAGACATAACACAGGTAAAATAACTATAGAAACAACTCATCACGTACATGCGCCGTGGTGACGATCTCCTATGAAGGTGAATTTGGGGAGGTTATTGTTACAGCGGTAATTCTCCTTGGCACTGGAATTTCTCACGCCACCCTGAAAATGTCCCAAGTCGTCTTCGTTTGGTACATTACTCTGTGCGTTGCCCATGTTCCAGCATCAATGGCCTTTATTTTGGTACTGAATCGAAGACGCCAAAGTATTAACCAGTTTCCAGTTCTTTAAGCCAGCAGCAAAAATCTTTTCGATCCCTAAGTTTCCTCGTGAAGCAATCTGTATATCATTAGAGAACAGATATAGTGTTAATAACGCTTACAATAAGACTCTTTGTGCGGTACTTTCCTTGCTTGAAGAATGTCGTGTATTTATTCACCTATCCTTTCGGTGTATACTTGTGTGCACAAGCAAACTGAATGGTTAAGCTGCTGGCCCAAACAAAAATCAACAAAATGCTAGACCAGTGAGAATTGAACAACAGTCCAAAGGTGAGAAATGGTGAAATCCGGCAAATCCAAAACCACAATGATTGAATTCCGTTTACATGCAGAAATATTTCATGTCATTAAAGGAAGACCTTATTAAGTATCACACATTTGATATACAAGTATATCAGACTTTTCATCCAGAAACGTCGAATGTTTTTTGGCACAGTCACGAAACTCCTTCGATGGGCATGAATATATAACACAGACGTGAACTAGCTGAAACTGACAGTCGTAAATGTCATGTGGAAAGACCCAAGAAACACACCGGTGTGCGGATATAGCTCATGTTCTTCACGCTTGATCTTCCTCAAGTCATAACTCTCCGTTTTCAATGGATCGAAACTTTGGTACAATAATCTGAGCTCACTCTATGTAAAATTTTAAAGTCCTGTATTCAAAGCTGCCGACAGAACTTCCAAATCATCGTTGAAGACGAAGGGCAAACGGCAAACTTAAAGCCGAGGTGTTGAAAGGCGTGCAAAAATTCAGTATTCATGCACGATACACGTGCACACAACTATGACTGTGTACTGTTTTATGAGCATATCTAACTTACCAAGAACAAACAAACGCCTCTACTCTATACAGGTACATACATACATACTGGCTACATATACATGCGAACACGCATATTCACATGCATAAATCTACCCAGTTATATACGTTTGTGTCATCTTTGATATTCTGCTGATCGGAAAAAATATTTCACAGCTGAAGAGTTCTCATCGATAATGGTGTAATTGAGGCTGTGTATATATAAGAGCTAATTTAATGCAAATATTAATTTATGTTTTTTTATAAATGTATATATTCACGCGATGGTGCGTGTAAAGTACACTAAATTGGCTTACAAGGCCACACGTAACAGGTTTAACATGGAATAATTCACCATATGCATGATCATGTCCACAATTTACTGGTGATATTTGTGATACTAAACAGGCATTATAAACTGATCCCCAATTTAAGTCAATTATTAATTACAGTATTTCGGGGGCCTCTGTGGCCGAGGGGATTAGCACGCCAGCACGGTGCAATGATCCAGGAGCTCCGCAAAAAATGCGGTCGCTGCGAGTTCAAGTCAAGCTCATGCTGGCTTCCTGTTTTGGCCGTACGAGGGAAGGTCTTCCAACAACCTACGGATGGCTGTGAGTTTCCCTCGGGCTCTGTCCGATTTCCTCCCGCCATAATGTTGGCCGTCGTGTTTTACGTGAAATATTCTTGAGTATGGCGTAAAACACCAACAAAATAAATAAATAAATAAATTACAATATTTCGTCTCAGGTTAACTTTTGGATCACTGCTTTCCTTGCACAAATACAAAATACCATCTTTCAATTAAAGGGAATAAAAGTGCATTTGTCTGTCGTATATTTTAAAACTGGCGTAATTACATGCACAAGTTACATATAGCAGACATACAAGGTATGTATATGTAAATGATGCATTGACTGTTATTTAACCGTTTACAGATGAGCGATAGAGGGCCTAGCTGTAACAAGAAAAACTGTGTGTGGTTGTCCACCGTATATGCGTTGTTTATAAGTTAATGAATGATTACTTTATGTCCTTGATCCAAATTCGTCATTCATCCTTTGCATTGAATGCTTAACACACTATAATATATAACGTTTACATCGCTAAGCATTCCTTGACATATGACGGTATTTCAGTGGAAATCCAGATGCAAATTTTACAGACTGCTAATTACACTCATTTTCTTCTAAGCGATTGTTCCTTTAAACGCTGTTGGTTCATCAATTTCTCGCTTATACGACGACGGTCAGGAAATCGAAGAGACCGCAATAAACCACCGATCTACCACATGCAGAATGTAATTGTCAACCTCCTGCCGAACCTGCGAGAGGTGGATACGAACCCGTGATCTCAAGGTCAGGAACCGGTTGACTGAAGGCGAGACCAACGCATTATCCTCTGTACTTATATATAGCTATATAAGTATTTTTAGCCTTCAGCTCATAAAGAATATTAGGCCTAAATATCGAATCTAAACGACAAACACGTTCGTGTATGATAATTAAGAATATAATAATTAACTACAGAAAGAAATAACAATGAAAGACCAGGTTCCCTGCTTAATTCTTTGCTTGCCATTCATCAGGTCATTAGCACACATGTGCTAATTAAATAGTGAGTATATTGGAAAACATTTTTCTGGGTGTTCTTCATATATTGCAATTATAAGCTACATGTAAAAGGTCGAAATGAGTAGCGATAAATGAGTAAAATAGAAAAAGTCAACATTTAGCTGTGCTAAACCCTGAGTGCACCATCAGTAACCCAACAGGATGCTTGTAAGTTAATTAAGGGATAAATAACTAAAAACAGGAGGAGGAAAAACGTAGGTTACAGAAGGCAAGATGTTCTTTGTTTAGCCAAGACCTAATGCATGTCAACCTCGATGAATACTGAATACCTCTGAGAAGTCACAGAAATAACTAATGTAGACGATAGAAATGTCGACTGCGTGTATACCAAAATGCGCTAACGGATTTTGCCCCACCCCCATTCCTCCAAAAGCGGAAGTGGTTGCTACATTCTTTATTCCACTGGGCAGATATTTTACGCCATATATTCAAGAATTGTAGAAGGGTTCGGAGGAAACCATCGCACATCTCTCGGTACCCTACAAACTGCTGCTGACGTATAAATGATTTTGATGTAACGACCTGCTTTACGACACACCTGCATGGTTCGCAAGAGTTCTGCAGTGAATACAGTGAAAACATAAATACAGATATCGAACCCAGAACCAACCCTTGAACTGCTTATATATGTATAAAGATGTATAGTTCTGTTGTCTTAGAACATACTACCATCCTCCTTATTAATGCAACATGTATATTTGAGTATAACGAAACATTTACGATTTGTGTATTTGGTTGTTTTCCTCTACGCCATATTCTTAAATTAAGATCTCAAATTATGTTTTTTAACCACTGAATGGGAAAGAGCCTATAAATAGTGAACTATAATGAAATCTACAAGTCTCTATAACGCTGCATGCTTCAATGCGTAAGATGGTATCGCGATTGCCTCATGCGGTTCTCATCAGACGTTCGCGCTATAATATACATAAAGACAGCAAATATTACATGTCCGTAAGTTAGCTATACAATTTCAGGTTTTGCCCGTTTGTTTGGAAATAAATTGATGTACATGTATAACCATTATGGACGCATTTGTTGTTTTCTTTGTTTGAATGGTCTTTTAGGCCATACGTGTATATATACATGTATATACTCCAAAATACTAAGATAACGGTGCATGGTCAGATCTTATCAGATGATACGTACAGACAACTTTCATATAAAGTAAGGCTTCATATAAAGCATCCCCCAATCTAATTGGTTAAGGGCTGCAACTGACCGAAGCTCGCATGTCGTTCTGTTATGGCACATCACATCATGTTCATTAACTTTAACTCTCTGCATGCATGATTTGACTCTTTGACCGAGATTTGCGCGGCATATCGTTGCCGTATGCGATTTAGAATTTGATGCACACATATCCATTGTTGACGCACGCATGTATATCTGACGCCTACGGCATATCGGTATTTTATGCACGCGTTAATCGATATGTGATGCACGCATCGATAAATATTAATCGATAGATTATTTAGTAATTGTAGACTTAGTAAATATATACAGTTGTAAAACTTCAAATTGCGGATATAGAGGATATCCATGAAGAGTTCGGTATTTGTTTCATAACCTGCAGTTTAAGATGTATCCTAACGAGTAAAAGTATAAAAAAGCTTTAAACTACACTTTTGCCACCGATGACAGTTGCCAACACAATAAGGGAGTTGCGAGTTTGAACTTTTTTGGCGTTAAAGGTGAAAGCAGTGATGTGAAAAATGTTAAGCAACCTTTGCTGGCATAAATTTACCGATTACCTGTCCCTGTGTGTTTCCACAGGCATAAATAAACTCTGCCCTTTAGAAACTTCAGCTCGTCTAATCTGAATGACTTTTCATGAAACTTTTTTCAGACGCCCACGTCAAAGTACATGAAAATGTGATAAAAATTAGTTGCCTAACATTTTTGACAGGTCACGTGATATAGTAAGATATTTTTTTTTTATTCTGCAGCGATAAAAAGAGTTCGAACTGGAAATTTCCCTACTCTTCAGTGGGGAGGGGGATCCCGAATGCCAAGCCAAGTTAATCCCACTAAGTTCATCGATGATGTCATCTCCGACATTTCCAACCATTGGCATAAAATATGCATAAAATAAATAGGTTATTAACAGATGTAAAAATGCTTTAATTTTTTAGTCTAACTTTCTTCACTTCCTTTATAACCTATGCACCTTCACTTAAACCAGCTAGCGATGTCCCGCAGTGTTTGAAACCATGCGCAATGCATGGTCATTTTAGAGTTAGTTTTCTTATATCCTTTAACTACAATTCGTCTGGCCAGTTTTTCCTTTTAAGACACGGTAAAATTGCGGTTCTGACTACAATCCACACCACAAATAGTTTCGGAGCCACATTCGACATTCATGCGTTTTATTCAGCCCTCAACAAGAAAAGAAAGTTCAAAGTCGAAGACTGTATCTGGTCAACCATCAATCCCAATATACGTGTGCATTAGTTGGGAAACCTGGGTCAATCCTTTTTCACTTATAACCGCCTAGGTTTTCGAGACTTTTTGTTTTTCAGCCCCAAAAATCTAAATACATAGGCCTACTTCTTAGCCAAAGAAAATCTGGTTTCATCTCAGAGTCATAAAGACAGGGGCATGTATTTATATATCAGTAGTTCTTATATGTTTGCGGCCTTTACGTACAAACACTACAGTTATAAGGGTGGTTGGTTGATGAAGCCAAGGCGTTTATATACTATCCCGAATCTACTTTATTTATTTATTTGTTTGATTGGTGTTTTACGCCGTACTCAAGAATATCTCACTTAAACGACGGCGGCCAGCATTAATGTGGGAGGAAACCGGGCGGAGCACCGGAGGAAACCCACGACCATCCGCAAGGCGCTGTCAGACCGTCCCACGTACGGCGGGAGAGGAAGCCAGCAAGAGCTGGACTTGACGAACCTGCTTTACACAGTACTTATAGGTAGAGTAAAAAAAATGTAGAAAACCCTGTTCTTATTTGCCTACCACCTAGCATCGACCACCTATCCCTTTTGGTAATATAGGTTCATACACTCTACATAACTACGCCTTGATGAGTAAAGCACGTTCAGTATACAGCGTTTCGCTGTAAAGCTTTAGCTACAGGTACATGCAGCTATAACTTTATACTAGAGGATCTATGAATACATCTTCTGTTAATACGCGCCTATATCTAATTGTTTTCCTTGAAGATGTTCACAGAATACATATGTATATAGGCTTAAAAAAAACTACAAATGCGTCTTTAATAAGGGGCATCGTGTGAACTCCGGTCCTTGTCAGGTATACTGCAGAACAACGACGTTTTTTGTTTTCATGAACTAATAACTTTCTATAAAAGTCGGTGTTCCTTTATAGACCAGATAATTATACATTTACCATGAAGCATGCATACATATCTTTCTTTATATATATACCTATATATGTACTTCTCTCGACGCGGCACATACACTGCATCCACAACTCATAAAACTAAACGCTTCCGTGTAACGAAAGTTCTTTAGGCAAAACACCAATTTTGCAGCTGTATCGGCTAATATTTATACAATTATTATGTTTTCTATTTTGTTCACATACGCCTAACTTATAATATTAAAGCACACGCGCATATTTTACAAACCAGTGTAATTGTGAGAGCTATGTGTAATATCTTTTCACCATATGTAACTGACTTTTTACAACAGGTACATTGTTTTATTTCAAGTGTGTTTGGAACTGTAACTTCCACTTCTGTATCAACCACTGGGACGTGTGATTATTCATTTATTTTTTATTTACCTATCAGATAGTTGATAACTAAAACACACTGGTAAACTGGACGAGCGTTGTCGAGCGTTGTCTGGCGGGAGGAAACCGTACCCTGTCCAATGGTTCTTAGGTCCTAAAATCAAGCATCTTAGCCACTTGTTCTGCAGTAAAGAATCGGTAAACGAATTTAAACATTCCTAGAGCAAAACATTTTGATTGTTTAGTTGTTGTTGAATTTTTGACTTGATATTTATGGTTTCGGCACTTAATTGCTGCATTGTATATGTATACGTACTGATGCCATTTCATTATGGCTCCTCTAACAGTTTGTCGTTATGCATGTCGTGCTAGCGTTTATATATGTATATACGTATGATATTTGGTAATACCATATTGTAGGCCAACAACTGAATGTGCATGTCACGTATAAGCATACATTTTCATGTCCTTCCGAAAGTTAATTAACAGTAGGACAACACCGTTGTAGATATTATGACACAGGACAAAGCATCCATGCAAGCGCTCAGGTACAGTGTATTGTATATGTGAAAGAGCGAGTCTGAGGTGAGTCAGCTTGCAATGTAGCAATTATTTAGAGTAAAGATCTTATCATATATACACTTTGAAAAAAATAACAAAATATATATCGTGAGAATTTACATTTGAAGCTTGTGTGGCAGATGGCAAATACGATAAAATGAGACCCATGCATGCAGGCCTGCGCATCTCAAATAACAAGCACATAAATTTTCAAATATAGCTCATATACGGATACAACGGATATATACGGATATTTATAAAAACACCACAAAAAAGATATCCTCAATTTTGTTCTTATGTACAAAATAATACATAAATAACAAAAAATTCAAGTGAATATATAAATGTGTACGTTGCAGAAAGTTAATCGTTCGATGCAAGTAAACCACATGCAGGCATGAAGAATACACTCAATTTCATCAGGTGCTATAAAAATATAAATCTGTAGGAAGATATAAGTGAACAGATCAAATCAGATCATCTTGTCACGTGAGTGCTCTGTGCGGAACGTCAAACATAAACTGTGTGGATACACAAAACTAATCGGATCTACGCACTTTAGATGCATGACGCAGACTAATATAATAGACACAATATTACGTTATCATGAGCATTATTTAGAATTAAGGATATTATTTTAAACACATCATGTGGCATAAAAAGGCCTAACTTTATACAATATGTATAGATGTGCCCATATATTAAATCTACTGATCGGATTAGGCCTTTTTGCACGTATACATGTACATGCGGATTATTATTTCGCCAGAAACAAACGTGTCCTTAAGAAGCATGTGTGTATATAACCTTTCTATTTTATACACACAGTACAAAGACGTCATCACAGGCAAAAACAGCTTTGAGGATATATAGGTGTGTGAAAGGTTAATGTTGAAAGGAGAAAACTTTAAAGAAAAAATCGGAAACCTTGGGATAATATGTATACATGTATATTTATCAGCGTTTATAACTGTAACAAAAATACAATTTATGGAAGCAAGACTGCAGAAACCATAGCCGTTAGGACGAGAAAATCTTGAGTGAATGAATGTTTATTAAAGCATGACACATGGAGAATTCATCAACCGACACACTGACGACATTGATTTCACGAGGAGTGTTACGAAGAGATAACGGAGATTTCCGGATAATAATCTATAAATTTGAGGTAACCTTTGGGTAGATAAGTAAGATTTAATCCTGCCCAGATTGTTTGTATATATTTACACGCTTGAATGCTAGACTTCCCAACGTCAGGGTTCGAAACCATCTCCCGTTTTTCAGAGGCTGTGGGTTAACGTAACGAAATTTACCTGTTCAAGTGAGGGGGCTTCTTGTATACTACTTCTCTGGTTTCCTCCATCTATTTACGTGTGTCTACATGGCTAAGTGTTGTGGGTTCTCATGGGGCTCTACCTGGTTTTATCAACCAATACAGCTTGGCGAATTTGAGTACCGTATAGTTTCTCACACGGCTCTTTCCGTCCGCGAAATCTCCCGCCCATTAGTGTTAAGAACGTATACTGAAGCAAGTGGAATAGTCAACAGTGTATGGCATTTTTAAACGCTTATTCACTTTATTGGCTTATATGAATGGACTATAAGCTAAGATAATTTCACAAAGCTGGAAGCTCAGCGGCAATCCTCATTTTAGTGTAGAACTGCCAACTGCTAACGCTTATTCACTTTATTAGCTTAAATGAATGGACTATAAGCTAAGATAATTTCACAAAGCTGGAAGCCCAGCGGCAATCCTCCTTTTAGTGTAGAACTGCCAACGCTTATTCACTTTATTGGCTTATGTGAATGGACTATGAGCTAAGATAATTTCACAAAGCTGGAAGCCCACCAACAACCCACATTTTAGTGTAGAACTGCCAACTGCCAACGCTTATTCACTTTATTGGCTTATATGAATGGACTATAAGCTAAGATAACTTCACAAAGCTGGAAGCCCAGCGACAACCCACATTTTAGTGTAGAAGTGCCAACTGTTTTTACGCGTATTTATTTTCACGTTTTTTTTTCTTTCTGCAGTCTACGTTATCAGCTCAATATAATTCCATAAAGCTGTTTGTCCAACGTACAGATCCAATTTACAACCACTTTGTTGACATTGTTTAATTGCAGGCTTCCACCAAAATAGCTTTTATCCCATATTTCTTCAACCAAAATAGCTTTTATCCCATATTTCTTTCTCGGCTCGAGACACCCTGTATGAAAATAAATGATATTTCAATGCTTTTAGTATGGCCATTGAATCTGTAATCATTTCACGATGACAGAAAATCGAAGATACACTTATAGCTCGTGTAAAATCTTGATAGTGCATATGGACATATATGAGTAAATATGACACGCATAAGCCTGTATATATATACTTTGCATATATGCAAATATAAATCAATGATCTCTTAGTACAGTGGGCATATGGATGTATCATGTTTCATGCTAAAAACAAAATAACGAATTGATTTTACTTTATCATAATTTTATTATTATTTTTTGAACTGCATCTATTTGCAAACATTGTGCAACAAAGGGATGTTTGCCTGTGTACAAGAAAATATGCCTATAGGCCCACGTGTATTCCTTGAATGTATTCATGTACGGGTTTAGGCCGTACGTGTGTATCGATGGATGGAAATTAAAACCAAACTAAAACAAAGCACGTTAGTGGCAGCATTATCTATAGAATTATGCATTATTCAATCATCATTCATGGTCCAACGTTAATATATGTCGTCCTATACGCTACGCATATATTTCAAATACAATAGACATGGCTTTTCTAACTTCATTTTTCTTGATTAATTTATTTTGCTTACTATATAATTATACTATACATACTGCATATCCTTTCGCCAACATATATTATTTATTTATTTATTAGATTTGTGTTTCACGCCGTACTATTATACTATATTTCACGTATACGACGGCGTACAGCATTATGCTGAGAGGAAACCGGGTAAAGTCTGGGGAAAACCTATGACTATCATGTAGCTGGCAGGCGAACATATGGGATATAAACCATAAAACATGATAACTAGTAGTCCCTTGAATAACGTTATCTTATAGCCACTTACGGTCATGCACAGCTAATTACACGTGTGACACCACAAACCGGAAGGACCCCGCCCTCTCGAACGTGTAGTTGCGTGACAAGTACATGTGTATGGGTGCGAGCATATTGTAGCTTTCCGCATGTAACTAGACATCGTTTACACATATGGTGGACACAGCACTAAGATGTGTAACGTAGATAGCTAGAGTGGGGAATAAAATAAATAGGCTACAGGCTGCGGTTGAAAATCAATCAGTCAGTCAGAGATTCTATGTAGATGAAACATGATCTCATTGTCTCACTGGGCCTCGCTATATACTGTATATGCATATATCAAACTTGACTCCGGTCTATACCAGATGAGAAAAAGCGTATGTACATGTGTGCTGAGCTTATTAACGTACATAAGATATAAATGACACATTATATATACGCAAAAAATACATAAGGCACAGTAATTAGCGGCAATTAACGGTAGGTTATGCAGGTCTACATGAATAGATATATGACACACTATATAGGCTTATATACACAGTGTATGTGCTGTCAGTTTATTAATGTTTACAACTGTAGACACTAAACTAATTCTATTTATGAAGCCAAGACTCCACTTACCTGTCCAAGTATTATCAGTGTTTGATTGTCTGTCTTCCGATCTTCAGTCTATGACAGGTGATCGCTTTGATCTGCCGCCAGATTGGATATGACAGGAGTTCTATCTTTGAATTTGCCGAAATTTTGTCTGACTCACATATTTCCGCCATTCAACCAGAGTGTGACGTGCTTAGATCACTCTCCGGCGCAGAGCTACTGTTCAGGTAAAAAGTAATCAATCCTAACTCAGGTGAGTTCAAAGCCTCCGACACAGGTGCGAGTGACATTCTCCACGCTACAAATCCTTTGCCTGAATAACGAGAGCAGTCGCAGTTTGGAGATTTTCATACCCACAATGCACCTGTTGTCAAGGCGCCATATTAAATGTTTTGACTCTAGGAAGCGTGGATTTATGTCAAATTTATTATTAACTTATTAACCATATTCAAAGATGGCAACGGAGGTGGAAGAGGGACCAACAAATACTTATGTTATAAGACCAAACTTTCAGCACAAGTAAGTGATATTTCCAACCAAAAATATTTGAGTAATTAAACGCGCACCGGGTGCATCGAAATCTGGACACTTAGTGAAAAGCAACATGTCAATGTTATCATTATGGACACCTAAACAACAGAACAGAATTGTAACCTTTGTTCAGTACATATAGATGTTGTATTTTATTCTAGAAGCAGATGATAAAAATTGGATAGAACAAATTAATGGCGGTTAAGTTGCAGCAATCTGCGAATGGTTGTGGGTTTCCTCTTAATTTAGTCCATCTAGATGGACTTATTGTTCTGTTTTAACATTTTAACATTCATGTAGCCAATTTCATTGCCGCGCTGACAGCACCCAGACTTTCCTGCACTAAAATACATATTCTTTTTTATGCCTTTTTGGTTTAAATTACGAAGATTAAGGTTGTTCTTACCAATGGCCATGGTAGTTTTCTCCTGTTTGCCGAAACTTTAAAAGCCAGAAGTAGGTGACGTGACACTTCAAAATGGCTGTCGACGGCGAGACACTCGGTACTACCAAAGTTCTAGCAGTCGGCTTGACTATAAGGCAGCGAGTGAATTAGTTCCATTGGTGTTGATAGTAAATAAAGAGGATGGTGTTAGAGATTTCACCGGCAAATTGCATATAAATGCAGAGAGGAAGTGATTTGGACCGCCATAATATGGAAGGAGATGGGAATTTGAAATCTGCGTCATGTTTTTTGAGAGGCGTTGATGGACGTTGATGAATGTCAGAAAATTAAAATGGCACACTGAGTCCATCTAGATGGACTACTCTTAATCATACTTCACAAGATCACCTTTAACAGTGTAAATTAATGGTCTTTAGATGTGACTGCGATTTTGAATTTGCCATATCGGATTGAATCATGAACATGCTTTCACCAGTGCTACAGGTAATGTGTTTTCAGAGGGAGTACATCCAGTACTTCCAAGAGGGAGTGCATACATGTATATAGGCCTGCATAGGCCTAAACGTACAGAGATTCTTTCCTTAGTAGTTTCATATAGGACAACAAGTATAGATGCACATGTAGAATGTCCAGAATTTAAGATTTTTGAATTTACATCATAACATTCTAGAATGAAGTAATTATTTCAGCTCTCCCTGAAGAAGTTACCCTTCAGACAGAGCAGTAACACCTGATATGTACATGTGGCTGTTACATGTGATCCTAATTTTTCATTTCGTGGATACTCTGTGTGGATCTTAATAGACCTGCTCTGAATTACCTCCCTTGTTACATGACAGCGACCATGACGTAATGCAAAATTAGTTTTTGAGGCATGAAACTTTGAGAAGTGGGACCTTGCCTATAAAAGCATGCTATATGTAAGTTATGTCACAGTGGTGACAAATACTATCTGAGCAACAAGATGTGAAAGAAGCCATTGAGGGACACATAAATGTCAAGACATGAAGTCAACATTTCTCAGCTTACTAGGTAGAATATATATAGTAACAGGTCAGAATTTATAAATTACATCCCAATGATTGAAAAAAAAAGATATATGTACATAACGTTTATCATGATCTTTCCAAATAAGTTTACAAAATCTGTCTTACAGCTATAGATCTTAAAGCATATTTTGCTTTCACACAGAAACTTCCTATTTAATAGCCATTTTCTGGGGTCCCACCTATAGCCACAACATACTCCTAAAATCACATCTTTTAAACAAGAGTGTGACCCCAAGCGAAGTTATTTGGTGTGGCCCTGTTGCTCTCATGTTTGTCTGCAAATTGTTGTTGTGAAAATGCAATGCGGTAGGAAAACAGCACACTGGAAAGGGCGAATAATAACTCAAGATCAACTGATCTAAGGTACAGATAGGTCAGTGATTTACTCTGAATGCCTCCAGTCATGAGAATGATTGCTTTCTGAAAAATTCTTGAGTATGGTATTTTTTCACTTATTGCATGTGAATACATGTACATATAAATGTGGTTGCCAAGTTCATAAGGGGAGGTGCAAGTGTTTGCACATAACTGACAAACTTCCCTACAAGTTGATGCTAGGTGGAGAAATCTAGCTCCCCTCACAATCAAGTTACGTGTAAGGTGCCTGGCAAAGCGTACAATGTAAAATGTCACAAAGTGAAGGAGGTTTATTTGAAAATGTATGACCTCTGTGCCTGCAATGGTTGCCTGCAGAAAGGTCAGTTCCTTAGTCGGGTACTGTGTCGGCAAAGGCCCATTGATATCTTATAACAGAAAATGTTTTTTGTCTAGGATCACGGCTGTCATTGATTTTGGTTTCACATATATGTATAATAGAAATCAATATAGCAGAAAATTATATTCAAATGCATCAAGAAATGATTGATACTGCATTTAAATTTTTCTGTGTGCATATATAAATTCCTGACATCTGTGCGGTTATGTGAGTAAAAAGAGAGATCAAAAGAACAATAATTTGCATTTGTATGTATGTAACACTTTGCGTCTGCCTAGCAACAACACATAAGTAGGAAAAATGCTTTGATAATGTTCAGTATTTCAGAAGAGGGAAGTCTAGAATGAAAAGGGGTCAGCTGTAGTGCCTTAACATTTTGCGCTGAACCATGCAGGTCTTGTACCAAGAACTTCAGAGACGATACAATCTCAGCTTATCATTGTTGACAAGACAAGAACATGTTGACCTGGTGTCAGTTACTTGTACATGTATACAATAAATTGGGGCCTAATAATTATACATGTATGTATTTGACTTGTCTTAGATATCGTAAGATGTTACGTTTTATGCTGAAACTTATATTTTCTAGTAGCCTAGGATATCATTCTAGATGTACTTTGCAAGCAAGACTCAATAACTTTCTGACACCAATAAAACTTACTTGAAACAAACAAATTACTTGATAATTCACACTGGAAAGTTTAGGTCAAACAGTAGGTTGTAACTTATTACCAGCAGGTGTCTCAGACCTGCTGCTTAAGTGAAGCAGCACCATGGGTAAAAGTACATGTACAGCTGTATTAGAGCCTTTTAATATACAAGTACTGTACCTTGTGAAGAATTAAGTTCCTATAAGTGCATATATTGTAGGTGTCTATTGTACATGTAAATATTGTGAATGATCTACAAGGTTTCAATACTATTGAAGTCCAATAAACGCAACCTCAAACATGTCCAGAAAATGAAATTTTTTTAAAAATCAGCCGCATAGTATAAGTACCATTCAGTGGCCTTTGCTGCTTTCATGTTGTGGTTAAAGGTGGAGATATCAGAATAAACTAAGGCATCGGCCTGTTGTGTGGAATGCTAGATCATTCTCTCTTGGCTGTGTGTATGACCACTGGACCTTGACTAGTCCTGTATACCTGTAATGTGGTACAATGTACTGGCTGTACCTTTAATTTGTAAGGGCACAGCTGTTCCTTTCACAGCATGACCTTATTACAAGGTCAGTCTATGAGGCCAAGCATTAAGAGTATTTGATTAACATTGTTCTAATTAGCATCAGGTGAGCACAGGTATATGATTGATTTCATGCAACACAAGGTAATAACACAAGAGTAAACCCATGAGTATGTGCATGTAGATCATATGTGAAGTTGCATACATGCATGTTCATCAGTGCTGAAATCAATTTTAGATTGTGATTGTTGCAAGGGACAATACATAATCAAATACCTGTGTTAAGACAATCAGTGTACATGTACATACAATGTAATATGATTAGTACAATTTAGCTGTATCTGTGTGCTCACGAATGTCACAGGTTAACTGTGAGACATTATATTGTGGTACTTGTACTCTTACATGGATGGTTCAGTATATTGTTCATATAATTTGCTTTTACGATGTCCATACTTTATAGCTATAATGGAAGTTTGACTTTCAAGATATATACATCCATGTGCATGAGTATTGACATGTGCCCATATTGACCCACAAACTTTTTTTATTCTTAGCCTTACAAAAACCAACTTCATTCACCCCAATAACTCCTCTGTAGGAGCTCATTATAAGGGAGCTGTCCATTCTCTGAAATACTGTGCTAAATGTGTATCCTTTCAGCTGACAAGATACAATTACAGTGTGCATGTATGTGGATCTACATGTACGTAGGCTTTAAAATTAATCCCTATATTGATGTACTAACTAATGGTGCCATTACAGATCTACAGCCCTTCATTTAGTTTCAGCACATACACATGTCCTTAGGGTATATCGTACATGTGCGTTACACCCCTAAGCATTTCATGTACAGTTAATTCAGAAAAAATTTGCACTGTGCCATGGTGATTCTCGAAGTTTTAAAATTTGTTTTGAATGTTTATGTGATACCTGTTAAGAATGTAATATAATAATAGCTAGCTAGTACATGTGTTTCTTGGTGTAGTTTCCCAAAGCTTTGGTAACGTAGGTATGCTTTTATTTGAATGAAATCCTGTAAGAATTAGGGTGTATACGGACTAAACCTTCAGCCTAGTTAACCTGCTAAATATCAGGGCATTTTATTGATGATGATTGTTCTTGACGCTTACACCCGTGAGGTCAAATAGCCTGAAGGGCGTGTATTATTTTTTATGAGGCATACATGTATCTTTTAAGTTTAAAATTGCCTGGCGTGGCTTACCTACATGCATGACCGTGTCCTAGAAAATCGAGTGTTGTAGGATTGCAAAGGAAGCATGAGCTGTACATAGGCAACAATGAGTTCTCTTATTATCAGACTGTGTAGAAGGTTGTAGGGTTATAGATCAAGTCACCAACAGAGGGCAGCCAGGCTGACAAGGAGATCAAGGGAACAGGGTTTGGCACTGACCTAGAGCACCTAACAGGATCAAACACTTCACCAGAGTTGTGCTGACTAGCCTGTACGCTATACATATGTGCATTTACATCTAGTTTTGTAAGGATTTATTGTGCAACCTTGTGAAAGTTGTCAATACCCCAGTATGTTCTTTATAGCCTATTGGTGGTTGCGAAACATGGATTACTGATCTGTTAATTGTTGCCCTTCTGTGTGGTTCTGGGGAAAAAATGGATACTCTTGCTGTATTTGTATTTTGTTGGGCAGATAAGTACGCTCTACATGTACTGGTACATTTACTGTACTAAAGTTTGCAAGTACTCTGCAAGCTCTAATAACATTACCAACTGATGTGTTCATGGAGGCATAGTTATGGTGAAGGACAAACAAGGTTTTCTTTGAACATTCTTAAACATTAGAAAAGTGCTGCAATCACTTAAGTTATTTAAGTGTACAATGTGTATTCAGCTGACCATTGTCCATGAGTACATATACCATTTATTGTGGATTATATAAACATTTCCTGTGGCTTACAGAGATCTCAATTTGATAAAAACCAATGTTGTGCTGTGGATAAAAAAAAATTTTTTTTGTGTGATTGTAGTTTTAAAGAAAGTGTGCAGTGATTATTATAGATATACATCTACATTTTGCGAGGAATTAGAAGGCTGGAGAATGTAGTTACTGGTACATGTACCTGTCTGCCATATGTCTGCAGCTGTGGATTGGAGATTGAAAAAGTTCTCATACTGTTACTGTGAAAGTACTGTCAATACTGTGTAGAGGTTGGCTTGAGGAAGTACCTGTACAAGTGCTATCATACTGTGAATCATACCCATATACTGCTGTTTAGAAAGTGATGCTGATTTTAGTGGTTTGTTCAGTCTAATTATTCTGTTAATTGTAGGACAGAGGCAAGTGTGGTCTGTATAACTAATGCAGAATTGACCAGAACAAGCTTTTTTTATGGTGTGGAAGAGTTCTCTTGTGCTGTATTTGTACCTGTATGTTGTACTTCATTTATTAAGCACACCCTGCCATTCTGCAGTACATTCTAATTGACATTCTGAAAATTGCGTGGTGCTGAAGAAAACTTGTGAAGTGATCTGAATCTCACCACAGGATGTACTTGATGTGAGTGTATACACGTAGATTATTATATTTCTTTGTGCAGGTAAATGAGTATTGCATATATATGCTGCAGTATAAACATACATTTGATTGCAGACCACTGACCTGAGGGCATTTTATCTTTTTCTGTGAACAACTTATTTGTTTAATTGCAGAAGAGGTTTTTTCATTCTACTCTCATGATTGATGTATTGAGTGACTATTTAAATGAAATGACTAGACGTATGTTGTTTTATCTTCACTCAAAACCAGACATGCATGCATTATATGATGTGTACAGGTACATGAAACTGTTGGTATTCATGTTTAGTGTCTAATTTAACATATTTCAAACTTTCTGATTTTGTTTATCTATTAAACAAGTGCATGCATGTATGCATTATACCCACATGTGACCCAGACACCTAAAAATTAGTATCATGATGTACATATAAACGTATACTTTGATAAGTGCAGAATTCTTTTAGCCTTGATTAAGAATTGTGAAATGCCATCTGTTCCAAGTGTAACAGTTTGACAGTTTCAACAGTCAACAACTGGTGCCCTGCATAGAACGTACATGTATATATGTATCTATTTATTTAGTCGCTCAGTTGAAAATGCTAGAATTATTTTTTAGTGATCTGTCCTGTGAAGTTTATCGGTATTTTTGGGTTATGATACTCATGATCTGAATGGATGTATATGTCCCTTATCTTTTAATCTTCCTGTATCATTTATGTATCCATCAAACAATGATAATGATCGGTTAATAATGGACTGGAGTAGGTGGCCCTTAATCTGACAGTGATAAGACAGCTAACACATTGGTGCATTGGTTTGTTTGCACTAAACCATGTATTAACGGCCAGTTTCTTCATACATGTACACATATTAACTGTCAACTTCTTCATACCTGTACATGTGTTAATTGTCAGCTTCTTCATACGCGTACATGTAGTAACTGTCAGCTTCTTCATACATGTACATGTGTTAACTGTCAGCTTCTTCATACACGTACATGTATTAACTGTCAGCTTCTTCATACACGTACATGTATTAACTGTCAGCTTCTTCATACACGTACATGTATTAACTGTCAGCTTCTTCATATGCGTACATATATTAACTGTCAGTTTCATCATACGCGTACATGTGTTAACTGTCAACTTCTCCATACTCGTACATGTATTAACTGTCAGCTTCTTCATACGCCTACATGTATTAACTGTCAGCTTCTTCATACTCGTACATGTATTAACTGTCAGCTTCTTCATACGCGTACATGTATTAACTGTCAGCTTCTTCATATGCCTACATGTATTAATTGTCAGCTTCTTCATACTCGTACATGTATTAACTGTCAGCTTCTTCATACTTGTACATGTATTAACTGTCAGCTTCTTCATACTTGTACATGTATTAACTGTCAGCTTCTTCATTCGCGTACATGTATTAACTGTCAGCTTCTTCACATGCGTACATGTATTAACTGTCAGCTTCTTCATACGCGTACATGTATTAACTGTCAGTTTCATCATACACATACATGTATTAACTGTCAGCTTCTTCATACTTGTACATGTATTGACTGTCAGCTTCTTCATTCGCGTACATGTATTAACTGTCAGCTTCTTCATACTTGTACATGTATTAACTGTCAGCTTCTTCATACATGTACATGTATTAAACTACATGCAGTGCACATTACATGTACATAATGCATTTCACATTACAACCCACACATACACAGAAGGGAAGGTCTCTCTGATGCCATCAGCACCCATCAATATTAATATGATGCATAATTACACCACCATAAAATTCAAATATTTATGAAAATGCATGTGACTCAAACGTTCAGTTCAACATATGTACAGTAATTAAATCACTCACATGCTTACAACAGGTGATTTTGGTTAAATATTGTTTTCTTGAACATTCTACTTGTCATGTTTGTGTGTTTCCAGATTCCGCCCAGCTATTGTGAAGGAATGTATTCATCAGGTCTTGATAGACAAATTATCGGGAAAGTCGTACGATGCCGAGGAAACAACAGAGCTTACACGATCCATATCAGATGACATCAAATTAAAACTAAAAGGTGAGGTTCAATACTGACACTACCTCAATTCAGTTTCTAATGGAATTCTTCCAATGATTTCTGGAAAAAGGCATGCAGTCAATTTAATGTTCATATATAATATGTATTTACTGGAACCATACAATTGAATTTGAAACTGCATGTTTGAGTTCCATGTTTATATTGTTGTGTGTATTTAAATATAAATATATGAATATACATATTTATATAAGGTGGAGAAAGGGGAAAAAAGATGGAAGGGGGCGACGTGGTACATGTTGATGACCTAAAATTAGTTTTGTATTTGGGGATGTATTAAAGTGGCTACATGTAGACGTCACTGGCTCGGATAGCACAATTGGTAGAGCGTACGCTTCTGGAGCGGTAGATCCAGGATCAATCCTGGGTTGAGTCTCACCTGAGACTTTAAAAGAGGAAGTTGTAACTTCATCGCTTGGCGTTCAGCATGAAGGGGATAGTGCAACGACTGGAAGACCCGTATCAGTATGATGGCTCGGCATGGCGGCTTACTTGCCTTGGGTAAGTCATCTCAGTGAAGCAGCACTAGATAAAAGAGCGATGGAAATCCGTCCTGCAACAAGGAGGCACATTACATACACCCTAAGGATTCCTTCGTCGTCATAGGACTGAAAAATTGTTGAGTGCGACGTTAAACCCCAAGCACTCGCTCACTCGCTCACATGTAGAAGGCAGGTTGAAAATCTCATTTTTTTCTCATCAATTCAAGCAGAACATTTCTTTCAAGGTATACCTAAATATTCAATTTAAATGATAACACCAAATAAGTTAAATGATGTACACCAGTACACGTATAACATTTGTAAAGTCCTTGGCTTTAGATTCCAGTGAGACCTATCCAGTGCTGAATAAGATCAATCCATTTGATCTTTAAACTTCTAGGCTTTGTCTTTTGTTTTTCTCCCTTCAGATATAGGATACGATCGCTACAAGTTCATAGTTCAGGTTTACATCGGTGAACAACGAGGAGAAGGGGTGAAGTATGTGTAACAAAGTTTCTGTTATATTCTGCACAGAAGGAAGTCTTCATAAATCTCCTTATTATCTGCTAGTTATCGTATCCTTTCCAGTTTTGCTGCAGTGTGTTATCATGTATTTATACTGTCTATAATGTTCTAAACATCATGTTTAATCGAGAGATGTCATTAAATTAAGTCACAGGAATAGCTTGACACAAGCAGTCCTAGGCAATCTGTGTTCATCTAGATCTTATATGATTCATGAAATATAATGCTGTTTGTTTTCTTTAAGGACTTTATATTTAGATTGCGACATGTTCTAAAATGTATGGGTACGTGTGGACTTTTCAGACTATATATTTAGAGTTAGTCACCGTAAAGCTTTATCAGCTGTTTGTCTGATAGTTAATGAGCTTGGTGATATAGATTGTGAACAGTGCCAGAGCAACTACTGTATTAGGGGAAAATCATTACATTGGTTGACTAAAAAGCCCATGTACATGTATAAAAGGTACACTGTCTGGCATCTTACTGTAGTCAGTTTTGAAAAACCCTCATTGTTGATGAATGGGCCTTGTAATTACAAGATAGCAAATATATGTATGCCCTATGAATGAAAATAAGCGTTTGACTTTTTTAAAATTTTATTTCTACCTTAGATCACAGCATGCAGGCTAATAATGAGCTGAATCATCATTTCAAGAGTCTTGTCAGTTCATGCAGTGTTGGAAGAGACCTGATAGGGCTCGTGCAATTTAACATGGCTTAAAGACATAATTTTATGGTAGTTTCCATACATCTTACATCTTCGTTGGACTTACATCTTGCATAGCTGACTTTTTAGGCTTGTTTGTAGTTTCTGTAAAATCACATCTTTTAGCTGCCACTGTTAGATAATGGAGAAACGACGCGCATGAGTTGATTCTTGAAAAAGATGGTAGCAAGTGGTTTCTCGTACTTAAACCTGTTTGCATTAATGTAACAACAATTGATTCCTTTCAACAATTACGCAGTGTCATTTCAAACAAATAATAAAAAAAAGGTTACATCACAATGAAGTGTCAATGAATGCTCTTTGGTGCTCACTGACCCGCATTATTTGCATAGTGGAATATAATATGTAGCATGGTTGATCTTTCGTGATGGTGTTACATGGAGTTTTAGTTTAACAGTGTGAGAGCTTTTAGCCAGTGGGAGTCCACTTGTTTGTACTCTATGTAGCTTGCTACACTGGGTGTGTAAGATTGCAGACAGTGATTAGTCTATGATTAGTTATGCGGGAAAGTAAATCTGAATTGATTGAAGCTCACATAACTCTGTCACACTGACATAACCAGACCTCGAGATATCGAAAATGTTTGTAATCAGAATGCCACAAATGAGCCTGACAAGTTCACCTTAGAACAAACTCTGTTTTGCTCTTCATTTTTGTGCCTATGAGAACTGATGATGCCTTTTCTCATGCTGGCAACATTTGGTATATTTAAAATGAAGGCGAAGAATGAAATTGTTACAAAATAAATTTCACATTGATCAGAAACGAATGGACTCTTAATATATGACATTCTTATGATCAGCTTTTCCTCTTGAATAGCTCAGTGGGAAATTCAGCTGGTACAAGCCCTCACCCATATCCACTCAAACCACAAACTCGCAAGCGTGGATTCTTGAAAAATAATCAGCTGCGTAGACAATAGCGCGATGTCAAAGCAAATGTGTGAGAGCCTTTACCATACCTCTCCTAAACCTGCAATGACCTTATTGTGGTACACCTGAATGGTGTGTGAGAATTAGAATTAGAAATAGATTAAAAAATTGCACACGTTTATTTTTCATGATGTACCTATGTTTTGTTTTCAGTGGTACACCTGATGTTGTAAAGTTCACCTTAAAATAAAAGAAAAACACTGAATTTTTGGGCATTCCACATTATAGCACATCCTCATTAAAGTTGCTTATGGTTCTAAGTCAATCATTAAGATATTTGTAGTTATTAATGTACATGTAAACCTTTTCTCTTTCAGAATGGCTTGTAGATGCTTTTGGGACTCTGATACTGACAACTATGCGCAAGATATCTTTATGAATGTAAGTCATAAATTAAGATTTATTTGATTTATTTTGATTGGTGTTTTACGCCGTACTCAAGAATATTTCACTTATACGACAGCCGCCAGCATTATGGTGGGTGGAAACCGGGCAGAGCCTGGGGGAAACGCACAACCATCCACAGGTTGCTTGTTAGACCTTCATGAGCTGGACTTGAACTCACAGTGACCGCATTGGTGAGAGACTCCTGGGTCATTATGCTGCGCTAGCGCGCTAACCAACTGAGCCACAGAGGCCCCCATAAATTAAGAGGCCCCCATAAATTAAGAGGCAAATATAGTAGATCTACAGCCATGTCACAGTTAATAGAGTGTATTCCTTTTTAGCTCGCCTTTACAATGTAAGGAGAGGTATTATGAGAGAGGGATCAGATGCTGCCCCTCTCTTTTTTTGGCTGCAGTGGCCACCCATGGTACACAGATAGCCAACCGTCAGTAGCGATTCGCATATCAATGACAAAGGAAATTTTTGAATTCATAGCTCAACATTTCCTCAGCCAGTTAAAGGGTTGCAGTTGCCACCCATAGTACATAGATTGACAGATTAGGTTTGCGATTTGCATACGAAAGACCTATGCGATAGAATTTGTGCACGAACTCCCTACGTTGTCTTTTACCATGATCTACAGCTCTATAACATACGAAGTCAGTGCTCTGCAATCCTTACGTATATGCATGTAGGATAAACAGTCATACATGTAGTTGTGACATTATAATGATTTTGGCCTATATTGTTGATTTTATGGCAAGATCTCAGCATTATCTAATTAGAGATTATCTATCTAATTAATACCTGTGTGTGACAATGTCAGTCATTCTACTTTATTCTGGTTTAAAGGTCAATATTTGAACAAATCAAATGACTTTAGCATTATGCCTAGTGTTACGAACTTCTGAATCAGGCTAGCCGACGGTATTCTCTGAATTCCTTGTTGTTCTTCCAACCTGTGTAATCACATATGTTTATAGAGTCAGAGTCTTTGCACATATTTGCTTCTACAGATTTTTTATTCTAAACTGTATAACTGCGTTTAAATAAACTCTTCTTTCCCATAGTATATTAACATGTATACGTGTATTTGTGTATTTCATAGCTTTCTCATCCTTACCAGAATACCAGAATATTTTCTTATAATTTGTTTATTTGATTGTTGTTTATTACCACAGTGAGATATTTGGGGGTTCAGTGGGCACCATATTGATGATGTAGACTATTGTTGTAGTCTTTTAGCCATGGCAAATCAAACTTTGAGACTTGATGGAAAAAATATAAAAATCTAACGATATAATTGATCTTACTTACTTTAAAAAAGAGAGATTTTTTGCTGTTCAATGATCAGAAACTTTGTCCTCTATACAAGGTACATGTATATTGAAAATAAAAAATTAGCAGTTTTTAATCAACTTGTGATCATGCTAATTATTATGTTTAATCCTCTACTTGCAGGAAAGTCTGTTTTGTGTCGCAGCTGCATTTGGTGTCTTTTACTACTGATTGAAATAGGCACAGTACAAGCAGAGAGACAATTTTCTCCTATGAAGCTGGGGTTTTGGACACATCCTGATTGACTTCTTCAAAATGGATTTTACTTCACACTGATGTGACATAAAGCTGTATCGTAAAGTTTACCAAAGATTTGTGTTCATCCAGATTTTATAAGTATTTTCTGCATGTATTAAAATGAGAGGGACAGCCCAAATGCTACCAAATGCTGTCCTCTCCACATACTGAAGTCACTCGCTGCATCTGAACTATGAAGTATATCTTGGCTCTTGCAGGACATGTAAATTGTTGACATTTTAGCCTGTTTTTCCTTTGTTACCATCTTGTACAGTGTATAACAAGCAAAATTGGGACATCAGAGTAGCATCTAAAACAATATATGTGAAGGAAGCCCGTGCTCTTTTACTAGAGTCATACTAATATATATTTTCCAGCACCCACATGATTGTAACTCTCATCCATTGACGCAGTCAATTTTGAAAATGTCAACAAAAGTGATTGTTTTCTTTTATTGACATGACTGATTACAGTTCATTAGTTTACAGTAAGAAGGCTGTTCATATATGTTTTCTTTTATTGACATGACAGATTACAGTTCATTAGGTTACAGTAAGAAGGCTATTCATATATGTTTTCTTTTATTGACATGACAGATTACAGTTCATTAGGTTACAGTAAGAAGGCTGTTCATATATGTTTTCTTTTATTGACATGACAGATTACACTTCATTAGGTTACAGTAAGAAGGCTATTCATATATGTTTTCTTTTATTGACATGACAGATTACACTTCATTAGGTTACAGTAAGAATGCTATTCTTATTCGTTTCTCCACTTGTATCTTGTACAGATTCCATCCTCAAGTTTATGTTCTGATTTGTTATCTGTGACTCGTGTCACTTATAGGCGAGGTGAACCTTGTAATATGTATGTCCTCATTTACATTTTAAGATTACCTATTAAAGGGATGCACAATTGATACTGTTTGTATTATCTGAGAATATACGGAATTTTCTGAGCTAAACATTGCAACATCCGTTATGCTTAAGTAAATCTGCCCTTAAAACTTAGAATGTAGGTCTGAACTTGCCTATCCCTCAAACCAGCCAATCAGTGAGGATACTTTTGTAGTCTATATTTTGCATGTGAAAAAATTTGAAAACTACATTTTGGTGTAACACACATTTGACTGATCAAAGAGCATACAGGGATGAAAATATGAAAAATGAAATATGAAAAGTATATTAATATTGGACAAAATTTATGTTATTGATATTTACAGACACTTTTTAAGTTCTGAACACGAATTATATTTTTGTTTGTGGAAAAGCAATTGTTCTGCCGTACAGTTTTTCCTTGTTTGCCCATAAAATGGGAATATTTTTCAAAAGGTGTGTCAGAATGTGAAATATAGAGAAAAAGAATTTCAGAGCAAAAAAGGCAAGCATCATAACTCTGAAGGGGTATCTTTCAGTTGCTGTATAGTTCCTAGCCTATGTGCAGAAATGAGCATTAATAGCCTTGTGGCCTGTGAAATTATTTGGGGCATGTGTGTTAAAACCCATATTTATTATTTAGGTTAAAAACCAAGATTGTATATAGGTATTCAGTCATATACTGATTTTCAATTTGATAAACCTACCTTTTTCTCTGTAAACCCACTGTCCAGATGTTTTGAAAATCTGTTATATGTGAGGGGAAGGGAGGATATTGTGAAAAACTATGTCTTCAGCTGCAGATGGTGATATCAATGCCATTACAATGGTCATATATCACAGAAGTGTGCCACTAGATTTTGTACCTTTTTCTCGATGTTGAAATCTTAATCATACATTTGTACATATAAGGCAATAAATTAACATAAATCTTTGTGTTATGAAGCAATGACGTTCTTTCACTTTCTTGTTAGAGTTTAATTGTTGTGACGGATCTCATCCAGACACCATCTTACCGTGAAGGACGGGTTTAGCAATAAAAATCTTAGTTCTATCCCATCTCGTATTTATTTGAAGTGAAACAGCCTACTGTATATTGAGGAATGTGGCAATTGTAAACACACTGGTCCTGCTGGTTCCAAGAATCAAGTCCGACATTCCCACACCATTCATTTCTTGTATTTTTTAATCATGGAGTTTCGCTGTTTAATGGTTTGTTCGTTTGAAAAACCATCTGATGGCCGTGGCGAGAGGTAGGTACTCAATCGGGTGTGACGAGGCCAAGGCTTTACACCATTCTGCCAAGGAGGGGCATCACCACTAGCTATTTACATACAGTAGTGGTGATTGCTATGTATTTCGGGTCAACATCTTGAACGATTTTTATCTATTCAGCGACTTTGCAAGCGATGGAATTGGTCATGATATAAGTGGGCATGAATCTAGGAAGAAGAAAGGCCAACTGGATAAAGCGTGACTGTTTTTCCACGTCCACACAGCTAAAAATTAAATAAGGGGCATGCAAACGGGCTTTCATTTGAATGACTGCCGTTTGCACATGTACTTAAGTTACACTTCTACATGTAGCGCGGTTTGTGTACCCATTCTCTTTTGCATATATAATATAGTGAAGGGAAAACGAGGCAGATGCTCTAGACGCCACTTTTCCTAACCTGGAACAACGCGAGTTTGCCTTTCCATTCAAAGTACCTTCACATATTGTTTGAGATTTTTTTGCACTGAGTTGTGTCCTGACAAATGTTCTGATTTTACAGTGGGATTCTTGAGCCGTATTGATAATGTCCATGTATCTCGTCAATGACGTCAAACAACTTTGTCTGCTCCTGTGTGTTCAGTTCTGAATGAAACTCTTGTGAACTATATAATATAATGTGCACATGTGCATGAAAAAGCAAATCTGATATCAAAGCATGTTTTACGACCTGGAAAATTCACTGTGGCATGCATTATCAATGTGGTGCAAACAGCATACTTTATTTTGTTTATTTATTTGATTGGTGTTTTACGCCGTACTCAAGAACATTTCACTTATACGACGGCGGCCAGCATTATGGTAGGAGGAAACAGACTACTTTAAAATCGAAAGGTATGACTGCATTGAACTCTGTTTGAAAAAAAAAATCTTAAGAAAAGAAGTGAAGGGTATTTCAGACACAGTTTTCAGTGGCGTTTTCACCAATGCGAACTATATTTTTGCAGTTTCCTAGTTCGCCGCGACTATCAGGCCCTGGAAAAATGTTCCATTCAAGTTTCTGCTGTTCTTGGCTGTGGCTTTAAACCAGGAGTTTTGGCAATGGATGGCTGTTTTCTCAGGGCACTCTGGTTTCCCCTGCCAATAAACCCGACCGTCGCCATCATATGGGACAAATTCAGAAGCACTGCGTTGTACATGACAAAGTCTTCGACTTTAAGTCCAGTACAAGTACTTGGTCACATTGGGGTATTTTCTCCGGGCACAAACATGAGTGAAAAATTATCGAATATGACGTTCATCACTACTGATAGCAAACAAATACGTACATCAAAGTACAATGTTTCTCGAGTTTTCATTTCTGTATCAGTTTTTTTTTCAATTGCCCTGGCGATGCTGACTTCGTCTGAGTTCAACGAATTGCAACTGGGAGTATATATTTCAGTAAATTGTGTTGCGTGAAATTTATATATATATATATATATATATATATATATATATATATATATATATATATATATATATATATATATATATATATAATTCACGAAGCTGAATTTCAGTAGCCCTATTCTTTCCTATATAGTTTATGGGGCCCCATGGAGTCAAGGGCATGCTTCATGTTATACTCGTACTCTTGAAGGTCTGAGTAGGAGTGGGAGTAGATTATCCCAGTCAATGAGACGAGGGTCAAGGGATCGTCAAGGCCAAGGTAAATATTTAGCATCTGTTTCAGAACAGTGAAGCCACGATATGGCAGCAGTTTTGACCATGTGGTGGTAAGCCATACTCATTTATTCATTTCTTGTCGTGGGTGGCAAAACTGAAGACGTTTATTGCCGCCTTAATCCTCCAGAACAGTGGAGGCATTCAAATCTCCAAAATTCTTTATCAGCCCTTTACTTAGTGATGTACGACCGAAATCACAAATGTTATTGCTATTTATCTTCGAAAAAAAGATATACATGTATCATCTACGGCGAACGAATTTGAGTTGTATATATGCTAAGGCATGATACAGCTTATATCGAGTTAAGCTTTATCCATGCTTTGGGATTGTCAGAATTCCAAATGTCTTGACGAGTATATATGAAATGTCGCTTGAACTATAGGTCGTCAGTCATTATCCCTGATTATGTTAATTAATCCTTAATTTTGCAGGCAAGAATATTCTTAAGCTTAACAAGTTTCGGCAAGGTCGGTGTTAATCCGGTTGTTCTTAGGATATTCTACTTATCCTAATGGTGTCTTTCACACACATATCGGAACACGTTCTAGATAAGCAAAGTTTAAGGGGACGCCTTCATATTTGCTACTCGTTGGTACCACTGTTGCGTAAAATTTCAGTATGGACAAACAGATGTCTTCCGTTGATGTTACATGCCCTCAGATATCCGACGAGGAATTGGACCGTAAGTTTAATAATTGAATTACGAAAAACGTTGCAGATAATGTATCATTATATCATGAATACATCATTATATTTAGCCTATAAACAAAGTAAATCAAAGATTTTTGTTTACGTATTTAGTAGTTGTACGTCTTCCAGTGCGTTGAAGAATTTTACCTTTGTTATGACGGCGCCTGGTTTAGGCGCAGTGGGCGAATGAATTAAAATAAGCAGACGTTGAAGGAGAATTTCTACTTCCTAGGGAGGCATTGAATATATACATCAAGCTGATCCTTGACTCTAATGTGCTTTTGCGTTTTCAAAATTAGTAATCATTTAAGCTTCAACATAAACTCTGTACCCCGGTCTTTATACGTATAAGTCCTGAATATATCCTGCTTCACTGTTGCATACGAAGAATATTGTCCTATAAGTTTATCATGCATACGTTTGCGGGATATTTTGTTTGTCATAATAAGTCAAATAACGAAAACTGTAAAACTGATATTGTTATAGTTTGAATTTGGACAACTGCATTAAATGCTAAATTTGGCTAAAACCTTAAATATAAAAAAATGATTTAATACCAGTATTACCTAATACACTTTCGAACAACTGGGCCCAGAAGTTTAAATGCATTGCTATCTATAAGACATGTCATGCAAAATAAAATAAAAAGATAAATGAATAGGCGATAGACGAGCAGATTGCTCGAGCTTTTGTTTTATTCTCAGTTTGAAAAAAAAAACAATACAACTATAAATAAGTACAAAATAATATGGGCCCGTTCTTCGAAACTGTCACAACACTGCCTTAGTTAAAGCTCATTTACCATGGTGACGTACGCGTATCTCTGTACTGTATGCGGTCACGGAAATTCCACCAGGCGCTCTTTGTGACTGCTCCAGGGTGAGACAGGATGGTCGAATTGTTGGGTTTTCTTTCAGATCTGGAGGATGCTTTTGACCTGCTTGATTTTTGGGATGGACGAGACGGTCTGATAGACGCAGCTAAAGTGGGTGACCTCCTCCGATGTGTGGGCTTCAATCCTACCAACAGAACCGTTCACCAAGTTGGTGGAGCCTCTGAGATGGGTAGTTACATAAGCCTACACTTTTTTTTTTAAAGCAGAAGATTCCAGTTTGTATTTTTTCTCTGAAGAACATCATTGCATAAATGTGAGTGAATATTTAACACACAGTTTACAACATACCTATGGGAAGAAGTTCTGATATTTATTCTCGAATTCTATTGTAAAAATTGCACACATGTCTACGTCCAATTCTTTTACACATACATGCATGTGCAATTATTTTCCTCATATCGTATATTTAAAGAATGAATATCAAAACCGCTTGCCGTACGTGTCCTGATAACATCAAAACACACCAATATCATGCAGGCATTACTTCTTGTGACTGGTGTTCTTAGGCTACTCTTTGCCAATAAGATTATTTTATCGATACGAAAATGGTAAGATGAAAACTGCCGGACACTTATAAGGTATATGTAACCACAAAAGGTATACAGTTGCAACGAAATTTAAATTTACGAAGTAGTTTTTTTCCTTCAATGAATACACAGGCGAAGGTCATTACAACTTCGATGACATCCTGACCATTTACAACAACACCAAAGCTCGGACGAATCACCATGGAGACGCCGAGAATGGCGATATCAGGGAGGCCTTCAGGAGTTTTGATCGAGAGGGGCGTGGCTTCATATCCATGGCCGAACTCCGACTGATGCTGACCTCACGCGGTAATTCAAAAATGCCAGTGGCACTGCCTAGTTTTAAGACGATTTACCTTACATCCGTGTTATGTTAAACTAGAAAACACTCCTAGACCGAAACCCACAACCTCAGCTAATCAGTATACACTCTTCACCACGGACAAAGGGAGAGTACTTTACATGTGGTTCACATCACGTTTAAAGAATTCCTGGATCTGGATCCGAAATGGATTACAACACAAAACCACTGGTTATTGATGTTAGTACCAAAGCCAAGGAATGCACCAAGTTGCCCATAGCATTCCCGGTAAAGTTGCTAAAAAGGAGACAAGCACTGGACAATGATTCAGAATCGTTAAAGCATTTCCAGATGCGCATCCGGATTTGGAGCACCATCAAAATGTGCTGTATATTACTGCTTATACCAAGGCAACGTTACTGAATAACCAATGTTTCTGACACAAGAACAGAAAGACTGTCAGAAAAATAAATGACATGTGGCGGAAGTTAACAGTCTGTTACCATATATATGTACATATGTTTTCACAACAATGCTGTTGGTACATCGAGTGACATGATATACCCATGCATGCATTGCGGGATTATTTGTGTCACTAGCTGGGAAGATCGTTCATAAATTATTGCCTTAAATCGATGGAATCAGCATTAAACAAATCATTACAGATAATTTTAGAAGACAATTAAACATCTGAGTAATGTTTAATTCCATGTAGAAAATGTAGTGAGCTATATTTGAATCCCGCTCTAAGCGTTCGTTGTGCCTTCGTGACAAAGGTTGTAGACAAAGCTCGTATGATCAAGTAAATTAATAATTGACTGTCGCGTTCTTTAAGTCATATAACACATTCTATGGTGCGGAGATCCCTTTTCTATATATAGAGAAAATGGAAAAATATATGGAAAAAAGAATTCCAAACGTCGCATTCACAGATTTCACGTTTGCACGTGCACTGCCACTTGTTGCAACGAATAAACCCTTACGTACAAATGCTATGTTCATCTGTGTCAACATTTCTACAATGGACGATCGACGCTCTTGCAAACCCATGTAATCTGTCATGATTATGTGTAATATAAATTATATACTCGAGCATTTTGTAGTGTATAAAAGTCGAGTTATGACTATGGCGATGTCATTCACTTTAAGATCCATATAGTCAACCATATTTATGTTCTTGTCCTTAACCAGCACTACGTATATCTTCACTCTTGGTATACATCTTGTCTATATACATGTAAATGTTGAAATTAAACTTGCACTTCACGTTCTCATCGCTGACGAGCCAATTTTTCTATTACTAGACAACACGCTACTCCAAATAAGACAACTTAAGTTTGTGAAGTCTTATATACGTAAAGCCTTTTTATAACACATTCCGTCTCAACAGCTGTTGATAATTAAGCAGCCCATGAGCCGAATTCACCAAACCATTTCGGACTCTAGTCGGTTGGTACTAGAAATTAGAATGTTGACACATTTATTTTAAGATTGCATTTACAAGGTAGTCGAAACTTTAACTTCCAGGGACGAAGAATAACTTTTAAATCGTATTTCAAAATGAAACTTCAGTCTTCAGACATGGCTTTGTGGAATTCCTCTGTTTCTCAACTCGAAGTGTCCCAGACCAGACAAATATACTTTTACCAAGTATACTTGTGTCAGACGAAAAACTTCTGTAGTATGAGTGATCAGCCGCCCGGTTTTACTTATTACAGGTGAAAAACTGACAGACCAAGAAGTGGATGAAATACTGAAATACACAGACGTTAAAGAAGACATGCACGGCGCTGTTCGCTACGAAGGTAAGGTGTAATGCAATATATCTGTACGTCCATTCAGTACCAATCTCAGACAGAGAATTCCCAGGATTCCTCTACTTCCATTGTTTTCCGGACCGACGGGCCAATAAGACCGCTGATGACCATATATACATGTTACTCTAATTTCTCAACCTTATATGAAAGATCAGTTTTCAGTGCAATATATTTACATTTTGTAATTTTATTTTGGAGGCAAAACTACATTCGTTGGATTGTCCAGTTTCAGGGCTACACAAGTAGTATTATTTTATCAGTCAACATAGAATAATGCCTTCAGGATATACTTGAGTAAACACCTTGCAAACATGCGAAAAGGTAGAAGAATTACAGTAATATCAGTCGCTAGATTATAAGACGATGTTTGAACTAAAATGATATCTGTACATATTTCACTGGCTACAGCAGGCCAGTTTATCCACGTGAGCAGGTGTGTTCAGTTAAACGCAAGTCGCCCAATTCACATATACTTCTCCAAATTTGTGTCTGGAAAATTCATGTAACATATGTTACATAAATTTATTGTGGCGTTACGCCACTTGGGCAGTATTTCAGCCATATTTTGGCGTTTGATATATATTATACTTAAAACATTTTCAAGGAATCCTGTATGAAATCTCACATGATATCGGTTGTTACAATTGCAGATTTTGTCAGCAAGGTCATAGAAGGTCCTGCTGACTGGAGACTGACGTCATCATCATGACATAGGCCAAAAGAGAGGCTCCTGCTGGCTGGAGACTGACGTCATCATCATGACATAGGCCAGTAGAGAGGCTCCTGCTGGCTGGAGACTGGCGTCATCATCATAACATAGGCCAAAAGAGGCTTCTGCTGGGTGGAGACTGACGTCATCATCATGACATAGGCCAATAGAGAGGCTCACCTGATCAAGTTATTGTTTGAAATAAAATCGGTTGCACTGGTAAATTGCAATTAAGCGTGTAGGTTATGCTTCTGAAAGTGGTCGAGTTGGGATAAAGATCTTTCGGCAGAGAGAGGAAAACCACAGCAGAGTGATACTCGGAAATAGTCACACGTACCCAGGTACTCTTGTCAATTTACCTCAGTAAGGGTCTTATTGTAACTGTTTATGTCAATGCTTAAATAGCAGCAAATTAAACACCCCCAGTACCAAGGCTTAAGCCGAATTAGGTAAAACATGTGAAGTAAAGTGATGTTAATTGTAATATAAGATCCCTTCGGTGTTTTAATGGTTAGGGACTTTGAAAATGGTAGCCTACGATTTGTATGATACTTCAGAGTCGGAAGTACTTTGGCACTAAATCACATAGTATATGTACGCACACCTAATGACACACGACTGAAAAGCACAACCCAAAGCCTCAAGCATACATACATACTTAATTGCAATATAGTAGACGTCATTGGTCATTACTCGAAATACTGTATTGTCGTCATATGCAATTTACATATACGTGAAAACAATGCAAAGGGAACGCGCAACCGGGATAGCCAGTCCACCGGCTTAATACCTGTGCATATAGGAATACAATATCATAAAAGACTTACGGCATGGAGAGTAAAACCAGAGCATCGACGACAGTGTGATACTTGGAAATGGCTACACGTGACCGGTGAAATACCGCCCATGTCTATCTACATGCAGTAGGAAAACATTATTCACTAAATATTTACAATGTACAAAACAAACAGGCTTACCGGGAATGTTTTGTCAAACTATTTTTAATCAGGTAGCCACCATCCATCGTATTTCTATAGAAATCTGTGCTGTTCGTGTTGCCCTGGTGACAGTAAGAGGACAACAAAGCCTGTGTACTCGTTGGATCAGTCTATCGTTCGTTAAAGATCACTTGTCTTCCACAAGTGTGGTGTGCCAATCTACACATGCACGTGGGAAAGTTTGTGAGTAACTTAACAAAGGTTAGCGATTTACATTGGCCTCCCAAGTTTCTCCTTGACACCCAGCCGCCATCACAGGAGTGAAAAAATCTTGCCATTGGCATTAAACAACAATCAGATACATTAAAAGCTTGTTTAACCTTTGGTCGCTTAGTCCCGCAAACCTGCATCGAGGCACACACATTTTGTACAGTACGTGAATAAACCAAATAGTAGTTTCCTGTGCGCATGCAACATGCCAGTATGGGATTATGAAAAGCAAGTCTCCATATATAACAGCACTGTCAGCCTTTATAGGTGTGCCCAGTTCAGCCCATATACATTTAGCGTTTTGTGACACTCGAAACCTTACATGGAGTGGAGCCTAGTATCAAAGGAAAACCGCTCGAAATATACAGATCCAAACTGAATCACACGAGGTGAGCCAAAGTTGACAGTGTTATAGCTTGGCTATAAATGTCCATGTGCTTTTGTTTGTCCCATTTGTACAGGGGCCGTTCTGCGCATGCGCACTTGTGCGCATTGCAACCCGTTATTCAGCTTATATAATAACACTGGTGTGTGACTTTAAGTCCTAATCATGGGCCGGAAACGCTTCCGCCACAGAGATCCTACGGCACGTGAACACGGAACATGGCTTCGTGACGATGGTAGTCTCATCGGTTTGCGCAGAGGTTATGAACAAGTCCACCTGGACTTTATTCCCGCCTTGCCGTCATTTAAACATTTATTTATAATCATAAATGTTTATACTAATATAATCTTTGTACACATCTGTATTCTGACTGTTTGTGAATGAACAAACAGAATTGGATTCAAACACTCGATCTGATGGGTTCATAGAGCCTAATTGTCAAAAAAAAAACCCAGCGTTGTAATGTACTTACCTGCGTCAGTGAGGCACCTAAGATCGTGTTTACAGGACTGTTACATAACGTGACCTAAATAACCACATGCAGTGACATACAAAAACTTGGCCACGGTCAGCGGAAATGAAAACGGTTCTTTGCAATGACTGAATTTTTTTTTTATTTGATTGGTGTTTCACGCCGTACCCAAGAATTTTTCGCTAATACGACGGCGGCCAGCGTTGTGGTGGGAGGAAACCTCCAGCAGAACCTGGGGGAAACTCACGACCATCCACAGGTTGCTGGAAGACCTTTCTACCAATGACTGAATGGTCATGTGGCATAAGTTTGATTAACATGGTAATCAAAGTAATCAAGGCACTGACCCAAAGATTATGAAAACGTAGGCCAAGATCAATGAAATGTATAAGGTTTTGTGTAATGTTGTATAGATGTATACATGTATGATAAGCTTGGCATGCAACCATTCAGGTTATTTATTTATTTATTTGATTGGTGTTTTACACCGTACTCAAGAATATTTCACTTATACGACGGCGGCCAGCATTATGGTGGGAGGAAACCGGGCAGAGCCCGGGCGAAACACATGACCATTCGCACGTTGCTTGTTAAACCTTCCCACGTACGGCCGGAGAGGAAGCCAGCATGAGCTGGACTTAAACTCACAGCGGCCGCATTGGTGAGAGACTCCTGGGTCATTACGCTGCGCTAGCGCGCTATCCGACTGAGCCACGGAGGCCCCTGCAACCATTCAGGAGGCAGTGTTTACAAAGACATGCAAAGACAGACGATCGGACAGACGATCGAGGGTTAAAAAAATACACGTAAAAGAAAATGCAATGGTGTAAAGCCGATCAACCCAGGCTTGTAATAAAATAAGTTGAAGACGTGGATTCATTTTAAATTTTAATATAGAATTTATTATACAAAAGTTTTAGTACAAGCGGAAACAACTGAAGATAAAAAAGATGGCACAGGACCTTTATATATTTACTGTTATGTACTGATGATGTGTGGAAATGTGATCCAGGAGTTTGTTTTGAGGTAGTGTTACATACTGTTTTAAGCCCATGGATACTTCATTCATAGCCTACAAAGTGACAGATGAAAATACAGCCCCACAAGTCTCACTTGATCTGTTTCCATGGCAACTGGGTTGGTGATACGTGCGGTTTTATATACAAGGCGATGTTGACCGTTTGAAAAAACAGTGACGTCATACTGACACAGGCTAAAAGCAGGAACGCCAAGAAGAAAGCGTGATGCCCTTGTGGATTGGTAGAGTTGAGGTCAGACAAACTACTATCAAAAGTAACGCCAACAATCAGCTGAGCGGTGACAACAAGAACGGTTTTAATCACAGTAATATATGCTTGCAATGCCGGCAGGTGCTGGCTGCCGTAGACAGAGTTCAGTAAAGACATTCCCAGTGTGTATACAGTGCCCATTCCAACCGAGCTTAACGCACAAATGACGTAAATTGTGACGTCATTCAACCAAAGCAGGCCAATGAACATGCCTAAGCAAAATGGGAAATGGCACGCGAGCAGGAGAATAGCCAATTCAGTGTTAGTGCTCACGTGATCGTACACGAAGCCGCTCAGCAAGCGGAATAATGTTATACCGGTTGACAATACATACACGGTGCTCAGTGGATTGGAGACACCTACAGACACGGCAATAATTGTGGCGTTGTTCAGAAACGTCACCGAACACGCGTGTAAAAGTGCAGCGGACAGAACGGCCAGCTGGACAAATCCCGACCTGAAAACGTCTCTCAGTGGTAAATGAGGCGATGGCTGCAGGCCAACTGAAGTAATATCTCCGTGTTTTTCCTCTGTGACGTCATTTTCGCTTTTCAGCAGTCCTTCATGTTGCCATTCGGTGCGTTGAGTCGTCCTTGGCACGTGCAGAAAACTACAGGAGAGCAGAGCGACAGCTGTCGGTATAGGCGATATCAAGAAAAATAGGCCGAGTTGCCCGGAGGCCTGGAAGAACAGCTCGTAGACACCAGAGTAATAGATTTTTCCCAAGCTAAGAATGGACATATAGCAACTCATTATCTTGCCACTGTGGCGAGACGGAAAAATGAGCAGGCCTACAACACAACAGCACTGTAACCCCATAGAGCACGCCGCATCTGAAGAGAAGCAAATTTTATCATCTCTTTTGTTTTATGTATTGATTTGATTGGCGTTTACTCAAGAATATTTCACTCATTCGGTGAAGAATATGTAGTAGAGCTCATAGAAAGCCAAAACACATTCTGACATGCATTCTCTACATCCAAAGAATGTCCAACATGATTCTAACCAAAACCAGAAACACTTTCATTGATAAATTCTGATTAAGTAATTTGGCTAGAGGACTGAAATGGGGAGGCTAAGCCTCAAACATCCTACGTGCGTCTCACAGGCTCCAAAAGGTAAGCTAATCTAGTGATTGCAGTCATGTAAAACGAGCGTATAGAGCGGTACTTGCGCTGTGAGGTGTGTGCCAATTTACCAGAACCGTACCACATACCATTAGTTCTTAGCAGGCAACAGAGAATTATGGGAAAATTCAGAATGTATGTTTATGTTGGCCTTTAAATTAACAGGAGAATCGGTCTCAAAGAAATGAAATTAAGAATAGTACCCTTCAGATATATGCCTGTACCAGGTTTGGTTCTAAAATTTCATGCACGTGCGAATTGCCACAGAATCTAATGTTCGCCATTAGTAATTCTTATGCGATTTGACCCGTTTGATTTCGTGGAGTCTAACGTTGAGTCTGGATCACTTCAATAACATTATGGCATATATGTACCAGCCCTAAAAGGACGTCTCCACTGCTTGACCATTATATTTATAGTGGTGCTGCCTCATTGAAGCATCATTAAGAAGACCACAAATATATCCAACTCATTAACAGCATATTGACACCTGACGACAAATATTTGTTGGTCATTTGAATATTTACTACTTGTGGACCTTCAGGATACTGTGCGCTTTTTTTTTCATCATATTTATAAGGAATCATATCATAAGGAATAAAAGTTTGAGAAAGAGTGTTTATTTTGCCAGACACGTGATTCATGACCTGAGCTTGACTATTTTGAAAATGCACGTCCAGGGGATGTGTTGGCAGAATATATGGACGAACAGGAGTTTGCGTTGTTGGCCTACATGCTCTGTTCCTTGTGAATTTTCACAACAAACACAGTTTTTAAAGTTAGAAATATATACTTCATATTACCCTCAAGGAAGACATTACTTGACAAAACTTAGACAAATTTCCCCTGTACGTGTAGATGAGGGAAAGACTTTGATGTGACGTCAGTGTACTACTTCACTGGTAGCATCGACAATAAGGCCCACCACGGAATTCAAACATTTCAATGTACTACATTCCCTTTTTTAAAAAAATCTGAAGGGAAGTTACTTTTGCGTAAAATTTTCAGCTGTTCGTTTGATGAGCCTTTCTAAAACTTTTAGCGTTCTTTCACTTTAAGGTCAACGAGAAAAAGGTTGTAGGCTGTACTAGAAATATCTTACTTCCAAACATCAGAAAGAGAGACACAAATCCAATCCAGTCTCGGAAGAAGGGTTTGTACAAAGTAGCTATCCACATGAGGGCGCCAGACGTCATGATCAGAGCCACACTGGCGAGGTAACAGGTCCTGTACCCATATCGATGGATCACGAAGGCAGATACCACGGCAGCCGTGCCACCCAGAACGCCCCCTGATGCAGCGATTTCAACTGTAATACAGCATTGTACAGTAAAACGATAAGAAATGACCGATGTGAATTTGGCTTCATCTTAATTACACGGAATAAAGAACTGGGATGGCGGACACAAAACTGTCCTAAATCAGTCTGCAAATGTTTGAAGAAAACAAAATAGGAATTGATATCTTATTATTACTGACATTTTAATAAATAATTTTTTATCGAAACAATTCCCTTTAATGGCTGTATAAATACTGTTGTATAAAAAAGGTATGAAAAAATGTCATTATCACTGTCGAGACCAGCAAAGTTTGTATAGAAATCTTGAACAACGCCAAGGTCACCACAGGGTCAAGTTGATGAGGCTGGACGTGATGTCAGAAAACACATTTTTTTTCTCAGCCTGTCTTGGCTCTGTTAATACTCTATTCACATGCATTCTCTTTATCGTGTATGCACGAGATGATTCTAAGCAAGGACTGATGCAGTTTTATTGATAAATGCTGATTAAATAGTTCCGTCCAAATGCACTAGTGATGAGGCTAAGCCAAAAGATGTCTGCTCGCGTCGCAGAGGGCCCAAAGGTCAAGCTTATCTAGTGGTAGTGATGTACAGCGAGCGAACAGAGCAGCAGAAGCGTTGTGTGTCCTATCGATAACAAGAACATCACTGTCCTTCCATACAGTAAACTGATGTACCCAACTGATACATTAGCCCCTACCCACCTCCACACGCACTTTTACAATGCAGTGTGCCAGCTGTAGATCTTTGAAATTTATTTGTTTCCTTTGTTTTCTTCTTTTGGAAGTAATCATCATCTAGAATCAGGAAACACGTTTTCAGAAACAGCTGGTCAAGGCGAGCTACAAACACACTGTAAATAATCTGCTCTTTGTTGTTGTTGTCAAATGAGGCAAACAGTAAGCAAAGTGTCCAGATGATAGTCCAGGTGGGCCACTGGTGAAATAATATGCAAAGTATGATTCTAAAAGGCCAGTTTAGTACCAGTGTTAATAAAATTAGATCTCTTAAAATGTGTAATAAAACTTAAACGAAAGATAGCTGTGAATTAATAGGAGTAGACGACAGTTTTTAGCGATGTTGGATATTCCTAGGTGTTTAATATCAGTTACGTGAAATCCAGTACGTAGCCCAAAACATTGAAAGCCCCTTATCTGTAGTATGAAAATTGTGTACATTAATAATTAAAATATTAACAAATACTTACGTTGAGTCTGTGTAAGGTTGAATTGTTTTTTCATATCCACCGAGAAAACGTTAAAACTCATTACCCATCCGCATAACAGGATACAAAGCAAACTAATCGCAAACCCTAACCACACACGCAGAGCGGTGCCCCTCGCCATGACGAAATATGAAAACGACCGGACCGCATGGGAACGTGCATTTTATATGGCAACCATTGAATTCTTTTTGCTTTGCTTGGATGTCATTTTCCAGGTTTTATTTGTGTTATAATTGGAAATAAGCCCCCTGGCTACTTGATATAGCTTTGATATTAAATTAACATCTATCTGTATGGTTCAAAGTAAGTTTAAATGTTTCCACTGCCATTGTTCCTGGAATGCACGGTATCAAAATGGGTTCGTCAATAGATAGCTAGAGTCTATCGTCTGATCTGAAAAAAAAAACAGTTCAAACGTGAAACTGTGCAATGTCAAATCAGTCGAGATAACTAATGGAATAACTGCAATGTTAATGTTTACATTAGCCTTACTTTCGTTTAAGTGCATTTGTCTGGTACGCATTTTGTTCATATTCAACAACATTAAAAACTCGAATCTTGTATATTTCGACCAGCCATTTCTTATATGACTGGCTTTTGGGTGATTCAGAACAACACCTGCTGTTCCCAACCCACTTACTGGGTGCTGCGTACAGCCGGGCGTACATCGAAATTGGGACTGGGAGCAACTGGATTTTTGGCGACTGGAAACAAATGGGAGCATGCGATCGGACGCTGCTTTTCGTCGATCTACGGGCGCTTGCGATCCCTGACAACTGTGGACTGAGTAGTTGCTCGGAGCTGAACATGTTCTGCCTTTCTGCGACTCAAAGCATCCAGTTGTAGCCTACTCAGTTCCGTCGATCTACGCGCGCTTGCGGTCACAGTTGCTCCCAGTGATGAACGAGTTACTGTGTGAAAATGGCAACCTCCGAGTGGACCGAGGAGGTATAAAATAATCTCTTCGATATTTGGGGGCTTAACCTCTTGCGAGGCACAGACTAAGCATATGATGTACATGGGAAGTGTAGAAAAGTTGAAAAAAAATGGACCAGGGAATTTTCCAAGAAACCAGCTTAAAGGTATAATATAATATATAGTATAATATATCAATTACATCCATTCATCGTGTACGTATCATAAACAGTCACGGGGGTCCTCCGTGGCTCAGTTGGATAGCGCGCTAGCGCAGCGTAATGGCCCAGGAGCCTCTCACCAATGCAATCGCTGAGTTCAAGTCCAGCTGATGCTGGCTTCCTCTCCGATCGTATATGGAAGTGTCTTCTAGCAACTTACGGATGGTCGTGAGTTTCCCTCGGGCTCTGTCCGTTTTCCTCCCACCATAATGCTCGCTGCCGTCGTATAAGTGAAATATCTTTGAGTACGGCGTAAAACACCAATCAAATAAATAAATAATAAAGTCACGTTGCTATAAGCATCTGCTCACAGTTGCCTCCAGTCGTAGTCGACCTACACGCACCGAAACTGAATCTGATCAAAGGCCGCCAGTTGCTAACGATCGTAAGGTTTTCTCAAACTTTCCGACGTAAGCGCTACACGTAAGTCTAATGAGGCAAAGGAAATTTCATTTCTGGCCGACGGAATGTTCATCACCCGCCAGCGTTGTACTGTATTTGAGGTAAACAAGATCAGAATACCATCAGTTGAATGACAGGGATAATCATTTAAATCTGGGCTTCACATTCGACATTCGTATACCAGCCGTTAACCATAATGAACGTTTAGGATTAATACTCGCATTGACCAATTTTTAAAACAAACGTTCACCACAAACCACCAAAGAACTAAATAAATAAAAACATGAAGTAAGAATTTAGAATGGTATCACGTTAAAAAACGGAAAACAAACAGCATAAGCTGAGTTATTTAGGAAGAGGGAAAAAAGAAAACAGACCTAAATGACCTAATTTTTCTGACGTGACTGGTAACTCTATAAGTCAACTTCTAATATAAAGAATCCTTGCGAGGCCATGGGAAGTGCCATGTTAGAGCAACCGGAAACACAATTTCGCGTCACTCGTACTCCACGCACATATGTTAACAGGCAAAACGAGGTAAATGGAAATAGAAACGTCCCCGGGTTATAGAGATTTCTAGGTCCTGATTGGATAAAACTGATGAAATCGCGACGCTTTCTATTGTCTTAATGTTTCCGATTTTGCTTACTTCGAACTGTGATATTTCAGTTGTGCAACATTATAAAGATAAAAAAAACCCTGTGTTTATTTAGCTTCCTTGTGGGTATACTTCATCAATGCATGTATACACGTGGTCTAGCGTTGCCTTTTCTTTTAAGAAAAGCACTAAACAGGTTTTAGTACTTAGGCGAAGGAAGACACATGATATGTTCTAAGCTAATAGGTAAAATAATTCTCCTAATCGTGTACCATGCCTGCTAGCTCATAAGAAACGGATGAAGGTGTCTAATTGAATATCCTTGACACAATAGCTTTTGCAGTAATATTTATTTAGTTATTTGATTGGTGTTTTACGCCATACTCAAACATATTTTGCTTATACGGCGACGGTCAGCATTACGGTGGGAGGAAACCGGGCACAGCCCGGGGGAAACCGACGACCGTCCACAGTTGCAGTAATAGCTTAGAAAGGTTTCAGATTCAGTCGTTTGTATTGACCTGGAAAGAGGTACGTGTCTGTCAGGAATGCACAGTTAGTACCGACTGGAATACGTAACCACTGTCGACGGGCCAAAGGACTCCAGATAATATGTAAATACCCAAAAATTTCAAAAGTCTCAAAACGAAAAGAAATATTTATCGGGAACGAAGGTGGCTTTGTGAAATTTTCACAGCGATGTAATTCTAACTGTTCCAGTACTATATCAACTCCGAAATACAAAGGTTACCATTTAGCAGCTTTCCCAGATGTAAGCAAGAAAAGCACAAACAGATTATTTTCACTTTGTTAGGGAAATAATAGAGAGTCTGCGCAGTCGGGAAGTACATGGACTCTATCAAAGGACGAATCGATTATGGGTAGATAACTCCGTCAGGTAAGTGTGTATGAGGAATTTAAAAAAAATATCTCCCGGTTTATTGAATGTTAACTAGAGTACTCCAAATGTATGCAGGCTTTAATTTTAAACTTTATTGTTCATTTGATTGCTATTTGTCGCCATGCTCAGGAATTTTGGAGTTATACAATGGCGGTCAGTTTTATAATTTGCACAATTAGCGCCTGTCCTTGTGTCTTTCTTTAGTTAGAATGAATTTCAAATTTCAATGCGTTTTTTTCAACAGACAGACATCCCTTAGGAATTTTAATCCTATTTTCATGTGAGGAAATTTTCGGGGAATTTTCTGTTGTAAAATGCTTCATACAGAGATATGTTGTTCTCCAAGTCTTGAAGATTCCCAACATGTACTACTACGTCATATATCATATATAAAAAGAATAACAAAAAAGCTCTTGGCATTTCTTTCTGCATGTAGATTCCTTCTTGCTAAAGTGTATAGATTTGAGCCTATGGCGACACTGGTCAGGGGTCCATCGGAACAACATTTCTGTTTCTCAGCACCGCTTCCGTGGCCTAATGGTTAGAGCGTCCGGCTCGAAGTAGGGAGAAAGATCACAATTTGTGTTGGCTCATACCAAAGAGTTTTATAAAGGCACTTGGTACTGCCTGACTTGACGGTCAGCACTCAGAGGCTAGAGCATGGAAACAGGACTAGTTGGCCAGGTGTGAATATAATGTGACTGGGTGGGGTGTCATGCTAAACCCCAAGCATCCCGTGACTAAAATTATTATATAAATATAAATGAGAACAGCGACCACAGTGTGATTGTTGCATGGCAAATTGCCACACGTAACCTTTAAAATCCGGCTTCTTATTCTAACTGTTCACGTAATTGCTTAAATGTCAATAATTTACACGCCCCTTAGACATATTTACGTAAAACACACACGGTTGTTAACAGCGCATACATGTACATCCTGACGTCAGTTAACCACATTGTGGGATGCACGTCTTTTTTGTTTAATTACCTGTTTGGAAGCATGAAGCAAAATGAAAAACACCAATGTTGGTGCTGACACAATCTCTCTGTTAGCGCAATGCCTCGACACGACATATCCACTCGAGAAGGGTTTTATTCTAATTGATCATGTAAATGCTACAAATTCCAGCAACTTACACACATCCAAGCACTGCGGATTAGGCAGAACTGCGTAAAGCAAACTGTTAACAGTATGAGCATGTATCCCTAGAAAACCGCAATGTGGGTTGCACGTGTTTTTTAAATTATACTTGCATGGAAACATCACGTTATTCCCAATGTAAACAATACAACCGAGAAGCACTATTGCTTGCTCTGATATTTTGTGACTTGTTCCCCCGCGTTGTCTTCGTTAGTGTAGGCCTAATGTTTCGAAGCGTCTTATATCATCGAGAGGTTTGTAATTAGTATAGATTTTCTTTTCTATCGAGGACAATATGGGATGTTCGATTACAGAGTCGACCTTTCAAACAATTGGTCCTAACATACATTATGTATGAGAATCAACGAAGAAACAAGAAAAAGCAGGAAAATAAATGCAGGCAGGCATAAAATCCACTCATGGCGTATTGTTTCGTCAAGGTAAGGAGTTGTATGGCATTTCCGCTTAGGCTCTAAATTTTTTCTCAATATTACTTCAGATCAGAATAATGTTACTCTAATTACTCTAGCGATACTTGTGAAATAAACTTGATTGTAGTGTAAAAATGTCAATTCAGCAATGAAACCAGTGCTATACGATGAATGGAATCCCGAATATCGACGATACTAGAACAATGAGAACATTTTCTTAATTATCTCCAGATTAGTTCGAAAACTAATAAGTAATAAAAGAGTATCCCTTGTCAAACATGCATAAAACTATCGGGCACATCTTGAACTCAATCACTGCATGAGATAACATGCCAACTTTTTCAAAAGCCTACATATAGCTTAAAATTCAATATACTTCTGGCTCTCTAGGGAGTTGATCAGTGAACAAAAAATTTTGGCCTACATAAAAGCGCTCTGGAGAATGGATCTGAGATCTGTCATACGTGCATACATGCAGGCTTAGCTTTCAGAAACAAAGATCTGTAGTCTTCAATTCTTTACCCTGAAACTCGGTCTTTTCTAGAGAGCAGTCTTCAATATGACAAAGCTGTACGCTACAAAGGCAGGATTTACTTCATCCTGAAGAAACTCACATCCCCTGGTTATTCTCGATTCGACCACGTGCCTCTGCAGTGCACTCGGCTTTTACAGTAGGTGGATAAGGGCATAAAACACGTATCAAATTGGACGGGAAAAAGCCATTAACTAAAACCAGACAACTGTACAACTCAGCCATGATTTTCCCGTCTACATGTACCTGGCGTAAATTCTTGTTAAATGTGAACATAACACATTAAACCATACATTCAAAAGCTAAACCTGAACATATATTTTAAAGCGCAAAATTATTCAGCGCAGACTCAAATAGTGGACATTTTCCGTATAAGTAGGATTCTTTATTAATACATATCACTACCTGGAATCATTTATTTCTGACTGAAAAAAATGACCATGGCCCGGTTGTTCAAAATCGTATTGTCGTAACTTTACGTTAAAAGGCAATGATATCCCCTTAACTGTCTGTTTAAATAACGCAGCGCTATATTCGTGTTGCAGAAATATGAGACTTTCCCTCAGTTAACTAATGGCCCTTTTAAAATTTAAACATCACTTCTCAGAAAAGAATTACCCAGAATCCATTGGTATAAATTCATAATGCTTTGTACCTCGACAACCTCTGACAACATGGCTGCCAGAACGGAAGGTTGTACCTACTAAAGCCAAACGGAGGAAAAGAGCAAAATTGAAATTTCTCGAACAAAAAGTAAAGATTATTTCTATTCTTAAACGTAACGTTAGTCTGAATTACGTTCACCATTATTAACATCACAAGCCCAGATGATGATGTCAAGGCATTTTTTAATCGAGTCGTTTGGACAAGGCATCGCCTGAATGAAGATAAACTCTTTGGAACGAGTTGATTAAAAATATTTAATGCTTCGTCTTTCGGTCGTCTTAACTTGGGTGCCCTTTTAGTACTTATCTAATACATATAAACTAATAATACACATTAACAAAAATGCAGTCACGTGATTAGTGATGGTTACTTTTGCTTTATTTCCTGACTAACGGGCTATATTATTCACATAAAACATTGTAATGTGAAGTCAAGATCACTCCAGAGTGGAATTAATCATAGTTTGTGCCTCGCAGCTTGTAAAGGTTGATGAGAAGAGTTTTGGATTAGTAAATCATAGTCAGAGCAGTTAACATGGCCGGAAGCCTAGGAACATTTGCTAAACGATCTGAGAAATGTGGAGATATTTATGCTATAACAAAAAACGGATATCAGACTCAACCAGCTAAAAACATCAACCCATAACTGTTACGGCTACTGTGTATTATCTGTTTTTTAACCTGTTGCCAGGGTTAGCTTTCTGTAAAATTATATATGCAACTAATACTCAGTATCAAACTTTCCACTTTTTCGGTGACATTGCAACATTATATGTTGCATATATAATTTTGTACAGAAAATGATTTTAGAACACCTTTTTTGATTGATAACGTTAAAGTCTGATAAGTTTTTTCGAAATCAAGACTTCCCTGATTGCCTCTGTATTACCGATGTTGAACTTTGATTGGAATTCTACCGAGTCATTGGTCAGGAAATATGAATTACATGTACGTGCCCACGGTATGGCACATATTGGATTCACCCTACCCGCTGGGTAATTCCTCTATTGTGGTTGACGTCATAATTATTGAAAAAGACTCAAGTGGCATGCTGGACAATGGGCGTGGATGGTAAAAGACTTCTTTGGCGATTGTCCCCGAGAATGATTTAGTTCCGTAGCCTCGGTAAACGTGGTGCTTAATAGCATGGCTTGATCGGAACTAGCAAAGTAATAATCGAGTAGTGTGGGCAAAATAGAACATCTCACTTCACAAGAGTCTTGAAGAGAGGGTAATTTTCATTGTGAGCGAACACGGTGTAACAGTCTCCTGCGTGTATACACAAGCGCAAATAGACATCATCCAACCAGGAAACCAGCCTAATCGGAAGTTCATGGTTTGGAAAAAAGACAGGATGTCTTGTAGGTGCGCTTAGTTCATATTCAATTACGAAAAAGAAACAATTATTCCTGCTGAGAGCATGCCTCTGAAACGGATGTCTGTAATCGATCTTCAGTGTCCAGGCATATGGTGATATAGTACAGTAAAAATAAGACACCAGTTGCTAACAGTCAGTAAATCCGTATTACTAAAGACGTACAAATTAGAGACTAAGACCAGAGCAACAACGACAGTGTGTTAGTTACATGGCAAATGGTCACAGTAACCGGAAAAATAAGGCTTCTTGTCATTTTACATCAGTCTGGGTTTATTCTAACTGTTTAGGTAAATGTCATCTTCGTTTATCAAGCTGTTGATGTCCAACATCGTCTACCTTGATTTGCTGAACCACGTAAACTCTCCAAAACCCTTCATAAATATGTATGATTCATGTCCTAATCAGAATCCAGCTTAGTTATTGACACTGACAGGAGTTCAAAACAACATGGTATGTGTCTTAGTGAGATCTCCCTGCACATCGAGGGTGGGGATGGGGGTATTTTGAGGCAAAAACAGGGTTGATAGAAATTAGTGACGAAAGAACAAGAATATGTGCTACATCGATAGGCTGTTAGGTCTCTTTCGCTATCATTGATATTGCCTGATAGCACACTGACTTTTCGATGCCACTCAGTTTCAATAAAATCACATCGATCACCGTTCATAGCACTGCTTATTTCTGTTTTATAATGTTGTGTTCAGGAAAAAATCTGATTCGAACGCGCATTGATTTGCTTCGAAACAAGGGAATACAAACATATAAGGGACAATCAATGATTGGCGGTAAATGCCGTGGCGGAAGTACGCGGTTGACACTGGCTGTCGAAATAGTAGTTTTCTGAAGATTTTTATCTGTACAGTAAAGCAAGGGTGATTACGAAGCCTATAGCAAGTATCAACCTTACTGACAGGAAGATGGTAAATGAATAAATTAGATGCAAACTTCAGGTCCCCTAGCACACTGGATTAAGTAGATTTAGGTATAACAAAAAAAAAAAGGCAGTGATGTCAGCTGCAATTGATAAGACAACAATTGTCTAGATTTACTCAAAATGCCGTGTGTTCATCGCATTTAGCATACGACAACATTAAAACGAGGAACGGGCTCGGGAATGGTTAGTCCACCAGCAGAATCCCGGTCTGTGGAGTGACCCTATAACGTATATCTTCGGCTCGGTGAACGTTTTCTACAGATGTTGAGGGAATTTATAACATGAGCACCCAAAAGAAAACCGCGCACTATCGTTTCGATGTTATATTATATTTATTGTGTAGTAATTCGGCAATCAAACAAGAGAACCGTATTCTATTTCAGAACTGTCTCGCAGGTTTATGTACAGGTTTCAGTCGGGAGTTTTGTCAGATATGTGTATTTCGGGAGGCCAGTTATTTTTCCCGGCCACACCGACAAATCATACCTAAGGACTTTTTGTTAAACTTAATTTATGACACATTCAACAACTTTGTCAAAACAATACAATGTTGGAGTTTCTTTGACGGTGATTGTAGCAATGGGGATCGGTCTAGGAACGTGGTTGCAAGATTTAAATGTGTTTTTCAAAGAGCTCTTCCAAGTCATCACTCAGTATACTGTATTAAAATATAGTTAGGTCGTATCACGCCAATAACTTGAAGTTGTTTTCATCAGAAAGTTCTAAAACCATTTTATGTAAATCAGAGCAAATGCGTAGTACAGGGTAATACAAGTCTGTTAACGATACGAACGGCACGCCTATCATCTCACGTTGTGCTCCAAGCGAGGGAAGTGCCAGCAATGGTCGTTTTAAAGAATACTTGAAACGATTGTGCTTTTTTCATTTCGTAATATGACGTTTAAGATGAATCCTGTATACATACATCTGGCCTAGTGTTGTCTTTCTTTTTAAGGTAAGGAACTAAATTTGTTTGACCACATTTGTTTACAGAAACGTGGCAAATGTGAACTAATAAAATTGTTCGTGGGTCAGTAGGTTGGTGTTGCTTGGACGTTAACTTCGTTTTAAGCCCTTTGCTGAAAATACCCGGTAGGTACATAAACAAGAGGTTGTCGTTAGTGGGTCCGATGACACATAAGGAACAATATGCCGTTATCCGAGATTCATCTGTCAATCAAACATGTCTATGGTTGGAGCTCCTTTATATCGCCAGCCAATTTCTGTTAGAGCTAAATTAATTACGATAATTAACTGTCTCTCTTGCTATGGTAGTCTGTTGTGTCCACTCGTGTTTTCTGCGCTCTAACACACACAAAAAATAATTTATCGAGACAAACCCAAGGACAAAATGGAAAGTTCAAAAATCAAAGCTTAAAATGCTGAAAGCAAACCAGAAACACCTCATTAGTCATACGCATCAACATGATAAGTTGTTGGAACCAGGACGGTAATTATGGTCTCTTTCCAGGTGTCCGCGTTCACATACGTATTTATTCCCCCTGTTTCAAATAAAAGTCCCATCTCAACGAAATAAGTGTGCATATAGGGGACAAGCCTATGGAACTGATAAATGTTAGCGATCGACAGTTTCCAGTTATATGAACGCATGATACAGTTACAAACAAACAAAAACAATGCACAAACTGCCAGGATACATGTATATATACCAACGGCTTTGGTAAACCTTTCATCCTGCACATATGTTATATGCAACGTTTAAAACGCATTACTTCGCGTTTTTATCTACAAACGACAGTTACAGTGCCTGCTCCATCGTGGTCAACGACAAGAAAATCTCAAGGGAATTAAAAGACAAGTATCTTGATAATTCTGCATTCAGACAAGAAAAGCTCATTCTACACTCAAAAATTTAAAATGTTAATTTTAACAAAAAAGTATCCTAATAATTCTGCATTCAGACAGGAAAGGTTCATTCTACACTCGAAAATTTAAAATGTTAATTTTAACAGAAAGTATCCTAATAATTCTGCATTCAGACAGAACTGGTTCGTTCTACCCTCAAAAATTAAAAATGTTAAGTTTAACAGACCTTCTGTTGTCTGAGTGATGCTAGAATGTGTCTGCTATTGCGGCAGATTATTCTGTTCAACACAACACACATATTCTCTTAATTCAACATAAAGATTTTATTAGACTAACAGGATGTAATTATGTTGAATATGCCACGATATTATGTTATAATAACAGAATACATTCTAGCATCACTTAGACAAGGGACTTTTTGTTAAGACTAACAGATTAAGTTTTTAGCGTATTTCGTTGATTTTACCTAAAAACGTGTCCAGCTAAAATGCTTCGATGTGGATGATCAGAAGCTGAATTCGTTTGAACCCCTTTGGTTTTTACCACGAATACCCAAAACACACCGAAAGAGCCTACATTGTGTGCAGCTCTTACTTCCCTTTGCATATATAGGGCTGAAACCATTCGTGGGTACTCTAATGCTTTCCTGTGATGAGAGGTACAGGATGTTATTCTCTTTTGTCTGTCAACCAAGCTAGACTTAAAATGAGGTAATTCATGTCGCCAGACAATTTTTGTTTGAGGTAATTAGAATAATCAAATGTTGGTCATATTATGGTAGCTGACAATGGCCAACCAAGCTTTCCAACCTTAAAGAATAGGGGAGTTTCGTGTTCGAACCCTTTTATCGCTAAGGGTAAAAAAGTTCTGTTGTGTCATGTGACCTGCTATTACGGAAACTGTTGTGGGATCACATTTCCTACAACATAAGCGTCTGAAAAAAATTTCTAAAAAAGTTATATAGCGTAGACAAACGATAGATAAAACTGAGATGAACATTTGCAAACTTGAGAAGTTCCTGAGGAAAGACACATTCAACAATTATCTGAAAACAATGCAATGTTGGAGCTTCCTTAACAGCGATGATAGCATTGGGGATCCCTCCAGGAAGGTGGTTGCAAGATTTAAATGTGTTTTTCAAAGAGCTCTTCTATGTCATCGCGTAATATACAGTATTGACATGTAGTTAGGTCGTTCCAAGTCAATAACAGTGCCTCTGCACTAGGTTGAGACAAGTGATCAGTGAATTAATGTCAACAATGATAGCCTGACATTTTTGACCAGTCACGATACAGGAGGACTGTCTTTACCTTCTACGACAAAAGAATTCGAACTCGAAATTTCACTAAAATAGCGAAAGGAATACAGAACCTCTCCAAACATTGGAAAAGGTGAATATGTGAGGCTAAAACGGTATGAAGGTTGTAAATGTGAATGCAATCTTGCCTTTTAGACGGTATTCAAATGAAACTCTCTTCTACACCAAGAAAGATAAACTACACAATTTTGACAAGAGACACAAGATATAGTATGAAAAATGATTTGATAATTCTGGTGCAAAAATGTCAATCACATCTGAACAGGATAATTAAAATGGAGAAAGTCAAGGAAATGCGGTTTCTCTCTTAACTCTCAACTTACGTTATATTGCGTATATACGCGGTAAAACACGCGACTTAGTGCATTTTTGGAAGGTTCAAAACACGAAATAGGGTGTAAAGTAAGTGTGAACTCGAATATATGGATGAATGGACGGAATAATAGCGTACATTTACAATCAAAGGTAGCCCGTTTGCTGTGCTCTTTTGTGTTTTAGCTTCGACACTCGCATTTTCTCAGGCTTACTTTGAATCGACATTTTCGCCTTTTGACCCGCGAAAACTTTATTTATTTAGGATGCAAACATGTTACTGTGTGCTTTTACACATATGCATAAATCTTTAAGTACTGGATTATCTCAGAGTGTAATTTCACGTCTGTGTACACAACGAAAACATTTCACAGGTACGGATATTGTTCACTGTGTACTTTAATACATTTGCATAAAACTTTAAGGACTGGGTTATCTCAGATTTAGATTTTTTAGACCTCTGCTTCCCTTGTTCTCGGGGCTTGTGACAATAAGCGGTCGACGGTGATTTTTCATGTAGGCTAGCACGAAGGTCACCAGAGATAATTTGATTGGCAAAGTGGACTAAATCTCTCATCCGATTCCCATTATCCACAGCCATAAATCCGGACATGTCGATTTTGTTGCTTTCTGATGTCTCTGGTAAAGTCGAATCAAAAGACAACAAGGAAGGATCCGTCTATTATCCAAGTATTATATAAGACCCATTTTTTCTTTTGTAATAGAATGTATTTTGGTTTTCATTTAGCACGCGTTTACAGACATATTAATCGAGGAAATGGTGATTTTATTACGAAATGCCGGCAGGCTATCATCCGGTTAATGCCTTTTTAGTCTATAAAAACATCAAACGTTCGGATGGCAGCAGGTAATGCTAATCCCGTCACTGTGCAATATGTGGTTATAAAGAGTCTGTACTCGGTGATCAGAATAACACTGTTAGGTCTCCCATCGGCTCAATTGTCAGACCAGTCCTGCTAAAGGTAAACAAGCACTTACCCCACCCAATTTAAGGTTTAACGTCAACCCCAATTCAAAGTACCGTTGATATGCTTGTCCACAACGACATGCACGCCCGAATCTTACCATATAGTGTAGCGCTATGGCCATTCATTTGATCGAACATGATGATCTAATGCTTCCGTTTTCATCTATTTACGATTAATGTACCGATAATGCTTTCTATACATGTTTCAGGTAGTTTATCTCCCCCCTCCCCACTCCTCCAGTCTTTGACAGCCTTTGTCCATCACGTCTTTCATAATGTCCTATTTAGACCATGCAGTGCTTAACCACGGACACGGCTTCCTGTTGACGTTATGAGCATCGACCATTAACGCAGACAGCTCGTCTGATGTTTGGAGAGGAGATAAGCTGCGCGAAGATAGTGATAGACCAGCCTACATAGAGACGTCGTACGTATTTAAACGTGGGGGAATCCAGACTGAAGTCTTGAGAATTTTACAACAGAACGTTCACGAGCCGCGTATGTGGCAGTGGCTAACGAGCAAACAACTCAGCGGCTGTGTTCAGGTAGAATCCCTAACAATGGGGTGATATGGCTGAGGACGTTCCCAGAACAAGCACGTCCCGGTGCCGTTCAAAACGATACCCGCCCGTGGAGCTCATATTGTCTAAGAAGATTCCAGATTTGTTCGTGAGTATTTTGGAAAGATTCCCCCCCCCCCATCCCAAACAGACTTATTTGCCAGCAAGCAATTGATGTTCTTCCCTGTTGGTAATAGTTTCATGCGTCACGGGGAAATGAGGTGACTGCTTGTGGAAATGATATCTCTAACTGTTCCAAGGCGAGAATTGCATTTAGTTTATAAGTATAAGGAAAAAAAAAACACGACGTGGATGTTTTTCTGGCGTGGTAAGGCCAGTTTATCATTTTATAGTTGGCAATTAAGATTAGACGGAATGACTGCTTTGCTTTGGTCAAAAGAATCGCCCAAAACTGTCTAAACTCTCCGCCCAACGAGACAACATGCAGACGAGGCACGTGGATCGCACACGTAAACAATTCGACAGATTGACATCAAATTAGAAGTCTAGTAAATCAAATACGATCTCCTTTCTACTGATAATGTTTTATAAAATACTCGCAATTACCAATGGCAGAACTGAAGTTACACGGTAGACTCCATAATTACAACACAGTGTCGTGTCTGACATTTTATGTTCGCCTCTCCCGTCGTCTAGACAAGGGACGGGTAACTGACTAAGAATGAGACTTTCTAAACACAGTGATTTGAGTGAGTTGATATTTGAAGGGAAAACCAGGAAAAAGTTAAACATTCGATCGTTCACTCAGAGCCCGATACGTGTCAGTGGACATCTGAAAGTGTTAGCTTTATGTTGTGTAAAATGACAGCACAATTTTTTCGACGGCGGCATATGTCCCTTTAATAGATCAATATGGAAGAGCAATGTAAACATTTCACAATCCCATAAAGGGTTATGGGCCGTATTCATCGTGTTGCAGTAGATCACCGCCTTCGACATACTAGTATAAATCGATTCAATCAACGCGCAGCGGAGATGTTTTAATTATGTATATTAGCACACTGCACAATTTGAATAGGCCTACTGATGTCATTCGTTCGCCTAGAATATTCCTTGCGTTTTCCAATATCGTTGAAAACTGTTGACGGCTTTTCTTTGCATGATCCCACCTTGGTTTCGTATTTTATATGCTTTCTTAGTTCTGTGTTAAACGTATTTTGGGAAACGGCCGTGTGACTGACCTAGAGCGTCCATTTGGTAGACGGCCGAATGTCTGTATTGATGCATAGATTCTAAGATGCTTTTGAATTGTATGTACACTATCAAAGTGAAATGTGAAATATTTTTCCATAAATCTTGTTTCAAGTTTCCAAACTAGATATTTCTATTATAACACCCGATTTAGAAAATGTTACTTGCTGTTAAGACTTAGACGTCCATGTTTAATTAAATTAAATTAAATTTTTACTGTTTAATTCAATTACAATTAATTAAATATGTAGCTTCAAAAGCAAAACGGTTATTACACTTCTGTGTAATATAATACACTTCCGTATATAATTGCGCAGGTGTTCGTCTGAACATTACGGTTATTACACTTCTGTGTAATATAATACACGTCCGTATATAACTGTCTAATAAGGAATGTAAACATTATGTGTATACTTGTAAAAGACAAGCTAATTTACCGAGGCACCTTACGGGAGAAACCGCGAAGCAAAGTAATGCTGTTTGGGATAAGTTTCTCAAATATGAAAGGCAAAACAACCTCGCGAGTAAAATCACTAGCAGCGACGATAGTTTGAAGGTTGGCAAATTGCCCGATTTAACCGATGAAATATGGCCCTTCGTCAGTTACTCATCCCAATTACGTTTTATGAAGTAACCAACAGATATTTTATCTATTTATTCGACTGATGTTTTACGCCGTACTCAAGAATATTTCATGTATACGACAGCTTCCAGCAACAAAGTGGGAGGAAACCGGACATATCCCGTGCTGTACAAATACTTAGGCACAAAAGTATTCTGTATAAGGCAGAAATGGTTACTACACTTCCCGCATGATTTCTTTCCATGTACTCTTATATGTAAAGCCATGAAGTATTTTGTTGACATATATTTTTACAAACGTACTATTTTCCACATCTTGGCTGATTGCTATTTAGTGTACATTTTTTTTCGACAGGAAGGCAAATCTCCCAGAAGCATTGATCTTATTCTTCAAAGTACACGAAATAAATTCATTTTTCAGTGTTTAGTAAAATCCACGTTTAATTCAATTTTGTTTCTGCTTTTGGTTAAATATAGGAAATTAAAACGTTGAAATAAAATATTTGCGCAAGTGTTCGTCTGAACAATTGTGCTATGTAGTCTGGTTGATCTGGAAGAATGAATCGTGTTGTGTCACAGTTATCAGTGATTTTCTCTGTAAACTATTGATTGTGTCTAATGACATCACGTTAGGGAGACGACTGCTTCTCCTTTTGGAGTCGTCTTTTCACGCTTATATCTTTACAATGTTACGAAAGGGGCAATTTTGTTCTTTTTGACAATGATGCTGGAAATACCGATCGAATACATCCGTGTGGCAAACAGCGCGGTAAGGCTTACTTAGACTGGCCGGTACAGTGGACCAGCTTAGGCAACGCTGTCATGCTACTCGATAATCACGCATGGCGGGCTTGACACAAATCAGCCGTTCAATCAATATAAATAACACTTCATACATACTCAGGAAAGATGTGAACAAATTCGCATCCAAGAAAGCAATCATCCAAATTTAGCTTCCTGCATGGAGATGACTGCAATCTTAAAAATCATCGATCATTAAAACCGTTTAATATTTACGAGTATTAGTACATATGTCATGATTTACTTATTTACGTCTGAGACATTTGTCAGTAAATGCACACACAATGGTGAGAAGACAGTAAAACACATATTTCTTTTATTTCAGAATTTGCTTTCATGATGCATTATATATAAATATGCCTCTAATGGAAGGATTGATTACTCTTACTTCCGGGCCAGCAATTAGCAGCCATGACACCTACGAAGTTGAGGAGTTGATCACAGGAAAACCCATAGGAAACTGGAAATGTCACTGACATGCGGAACGCTTGGTAGATTAGCGGCCTTTGGGTAGGTTTAGACGAGAAGAATGGTGGTCTTTTCTCAGTGTATGAATGACAAAGATGGAGTAACAATGTGCACGTAATATTTAAGTCTCTTTAACTATCTTTGCACGATGGAAGAGAGTTACCAAGGCAACCAAACTAATATTGGGAATTCAGAAAACGTTTCCGATTTCAACGTGTACAGGAGGAGCGAGGCTATCATCATTGTGAGATCCATCGGTATTGTAACCGTGTCCGTGGCTATTATCACAAGTAATCTCATTAACTTTGCCGTCTTAAGCTCCACAAGTCAAATACCCACCACAGCCAGAATCTGGTTGTTGAATCTTAGCACAGCGGATTTTCTTATAGGCCTGGTCGTATGTTTACCATGCGTGGCACCCGCCATTTCTGGTGAATGGCCTTATGGGATAGTGTGGTGCCAGATTGCCGGAGTGGTTCACGGCACATGTGCGACTGTGTCCATTTGGAGCCTGGCAGTTCTCAGCGTTGATAGGTGCCTGGCGATGCTGGCCCCTATGAAGTACAAAACCAAATTGAAAGTCAAAACTTGTGCGAGAGTTTGCGGTGTTTTGTGGGTTGCCGCGTTTTTGAGTTTTATCTCCCCAAACATATTCTCAGCAGATTTTGTGTATTATAAGTTCCAGGAGCCTTACCTAATGTGTGGATTGTATTGGGAGTCTCCATGGTTAACTCTAATCGCAGGGGCCTTGGTACCGTACCTGAGCGCATTTGTCATTCTCGGAACTTCCTTGAAGATATGCTTGGCTCTGCGGCGCATCAAGAGACTTCGCCGAAACAGGACAGCTTGGCCTGTCCGCACAGCGAGCTGCAGAGAAGAAAAGGCCGTGAAGTTGATCATCGTCACAGCTGTCGTGTATTTCATGGCTTGGGGTCCGTATTTAGTGGTTACGTTCTACGTCCTTTATATACCGGGAGGAAGAGAAGTGATTCCAAACTGGGCCGACACTGTGACAATATGGACTGCCAACGCCAACAGCTTCCTGAATGTTGTCATTTACTCGTCGATTTACCGCGCGTTTCGCGCGAGAGCCAAACTACTGATTTTGTCCGCCGTCAGGTGTCGCTGCTGCCGCGCGGATTCCAGAGTACACCCCCATATATTTCATTTACCCAGAACAGACCAGACCCCGCCGGAAGTTCTTCTAACAGCTGAACGAAACAAAAATAATAAACATACGACTGGTCAATTGTAATAATATCAAACACTTGATTTTTGCATCCTAAATTCTTTTTTTTATTGCTATTTCATATATATTTGGTACAGGTAATGTTACACAATTCTCAGCACCAGGACAGTCATAGCGCCATCTCGCTTTTGTCTGACGGAGGTATAACCCACTGGACCCTGTCATTGAGTCATCTTCCCTTAGACAACGTGCAGATGGGGCTATGCCTAATTTGGTCATAGACCACAACTGAGTATTGTTCCTTATGGGACGGGGCCTCCGTGGCTCAGTTGGTCAGCGCGCTAGCGCAGCGTAATGACCCAGGAGTCTCTCACCAGAGTCTCTGTGAGTTCAAGTCCACCTCATGTTGGCTTCCTCTCCGGCCGTATGTGGGAAGGTCCCCAGCAACCTGCGGATGGTCGTGGGTTTCTGCCGGGCTCTGTCCGGTTTCCTCCCACCATGATGCTGGCCTGCGTCGTATAAGTGAAATATTCTTGAGTACGGCGTAAAACACCAATCAAATCAAATCCTTATGTAATATACATCCATCACTCCTTAGACCTGAGAAAAATAACTACAAAGCAACAACAGCCAAAATACAATTTGCTCTTTTTTATCTATATTTTGTGGTTTGATCGTATATCATTGTAGATGTGATGGCTGTATTCGGTCAGCATGCACAGATCCCTTTAAATGTGAATTTTTGGGATTGTTGCCCAGCATCACAGTCTGGAATGAAGTCTGTTATTTTTATGGGCACGGTAAAGGAAACTAGGGGCTTGGAGAAATCCAACGACTTTTGCCGAGCTTATTTACAAACGTTCCCACGCTTGACACAGACGTATATTGTCACCCATGAGCAGTCAGAGTAGGGAATGTACAAATTCCATGTTCATGGCCGGGATTGAGCCTTTATCGAGTATATTGTTACAACTGATTGACACGCCTTTACTGGTCCACCATTCGTTCTTAATTGATCTTACATGTATACGTCACAATAACGTATACCTCGGCATCAGAGTCTAATTTATCAAGCGCAAGCTAAACAAACAAGTGACCAAAATCAAGAAAGTGCGCATCAGAAAATATGTGATTAGACAAAGGACCTGATTGGTCAAGAGCCTGACAGCTGTATCAAGGCAGTGTTTTAATCGTCTAAGTCAGCGAAGAAAGCACTCAATGTGGCATGTTGAGGATACATGTAATGCGCCAGTGATATCATAGTTACATTTCACCTACTTAAAGGTAATCAATCCAGGAAGCAAACGCCACGTGGTCACATGTCGGGCCTACGTAAAATGAAAAATGAAGGTGGTCACGTGCAAGGGTACTCTCCAAACGAAAATGTGTACCCTCTTCTACACAAGATTGGTACACATTGACGTAGATACAGATGACGCATGCAGGGTACACATTAATGTGCAAATTTGGTACAATTAATGTGTACCCAAAATGGGTACAAATTTTGTGTATTCTTTTGTACACTGCTGCTTTTAGAGAGCATATGCGGTACACACAATCCCCAAACCGAACATGATGATGTCCTGGCGATAGCACTATGGTTAATGATATCATCGTACGATCTAACTGCTGTGTCATCTCCAGGTGATAAAACGAATCGAGGAGATGGAACGCTGCTACCATCGTGTCCTCGCTTCATGGTGATGGCCACTTTAATAACAGTAAATATCACTTAAAAATAAACTTGTTAGGGTTTCTATAACAAGAACAACCAAAGCCTATGCAGCGTCAGCATTGGAGCGCCTCTTTGTTATCCCACTGTGTATTGGCAATATGCCAAAAATCACAATCATCTTTTCATTTTTTGCTACACGAGTGGAACCTCAATCAAAGCTCATGCATAGGCTTAATCTAACCTGAAAAATAAATGCGTGAGTACCACTTCACGCGGTTTGATGTAATGGACAACGAGTGGAGACTTCAAAGAGAGCCGCCTTGACAACCTCCGCGACAAATAATTCTCTGTTTGCTTATTTATAAACTTATCATTATCCGTTTATTCAATAAATTAAACTACACTCTCGTAAAGCAACTACAATAAAATAATACTTTAGCGTGGGATGGTACGTCGACGTTGACATTAAAGAAAGAAGCAAGACTTTAAAAGACTGGTCTGGAAATAAAAGACGAGGTTATCTAACATGGGCATTAACAGGGCAGTTGGAATCTTAGTCATTCCTTGAACATGAAGTGGATTCTTCGTGTGGGCTGTCAAAAGGCTTTCTCCTTCCGCTTTACTCCACTATCATTGTCGACGAGATCGAGATCTCGTCATTCACGCGTGAATCTTTGTCAGAGCCATAGCCGTACTTGAGACTTGTTTTCATGCTGTGCACAGAGGTGAAATTACAGTCTGCGATAATCCAGTCTTTAAAGGTTCCTGCATATGTATAAAAGTACAAAGTGAAACATGTCGGTACTTGTGAAATGTTTTCATGTTGTACACCGAGGTGAAAATACAATCTGAGATAATCCAGTCCTTAAATTTTCACGCATATGTATAAAAGTACACTGTGAACCATATCCGTACTGGCGAGATTTTTTCATGCTGTACACAGAGGTGAAATTACTGTCAGAAATAATACAGTCTTTAAAGTTTTCTGCATATGTATAAAAGTACACAGTGAAACATGTTGGTACTTGTGAAATGTTTTCATGGTATACACAGAGGTGAAAATACAATCTGAGATAATCCAGTCCTTAGCCTAAATTTTCACGCATATGGATATGTACTTTACTGGTCAGTACTGGTGAAATGTTTTCATGCTGTACACAGAGGAAATTACTGTCAGAGATAATCCAGTCTGTAAGGGTTCCTGCATATGTGTAAAAGCACACAGTAAACCATGTCTGTACTGGTGAAATGCTTTCACGGTGTACACAAAGGTGAAGCTACAGTCTAAGTTAATCCAGTTCTTAAAGTTTTATGTATATGTATAGATGTACACAGTGAACCACATCCGTACCTGTGGAAAGTTTTCATGCTGTACACAGAGGTAAAGTTACAGTCCGAGATAATCCAGTCATCATAATCCAGGGTTCATGCATATGTATAAAATTACAAAGTAAAACATGTCCGTACTTGTGAAATGTTTTTATGGTGTACTCATAGATGAAATTACAGTTTGAGATAATTCAGTCCTTACAGTTTTATGCATATGTATTAAATACACAGTGAACCATGTCTGTACCTGTGAATTGTCTGTACACAGAGATGAAATTACAATTTGAAAACTTCCAGTCCTTAAAGATTTATCCATATGTATAAGTTCACAGTGAACCATATCCGTACTGGTGAAATGTTTTCATGCTGTAGACAGAGGTGAAATTACAGTCTGAGATAATCCAGTCCCTAAAGTTTCATGCATACGTATAAAAGTACACTGTGAACCGCATTCGTACATTTGGAAGGTTTTATATTGTACACAGAGGTGAAATTACAGTCTGAGATAATCCAGTCTTTAAGGGTGCATGTATACGTATAAAAGTACACAGTGAACCACATCCGAACCCGTGGAATGTTTTCATGCTGTGTACAAAGGAGAAACAGTCTGAGATAAATAAGTCTGTACGGGTTTATGCATATGTATAAAACTACACAGTGAAGCATATCCACACCTATGACATGTTTTCATACTGTAGACAGAGGTGAAATAATATGTTGGATGATATATGTACACACTCCCTTTAAACATATACAGTTTTATGTTATTTGCTCAAAACACTTACGGGGCTTCCGTGGCTCACTTGGTTAGCGCTAGCGGGGCGTAATGACCAAGGAGCTTCTCACCTTGGCTGTCTCCTTGAGTTCAAGTCCAGCTCATGCTGGCATCCTCTCCAGCCGTAAGTGGGAAGGTCTGCGGATATTCCTGGGTTTCTTCCGGGCTCTGTCCCGTCTCCTCCCACCATAACGCTGGACGCCGTCGTAAAAGTAAACTATTCTTGAGTGCGGCGTAAAACACCAATCAAATAAATAAATCAATCAGTCAAAACACTTGGGTTGTAACAGTAAATAAAATTTTACACGGAAAGAATAATGATCTCAAATGTTGTTCTCATGAATAGTAAATAGGATAACTCAGCCGATACTACCAGTTTTGTTTATGTGTTGTGATACATGAGAGCCGTGTTCCACAAAGCAACTTGCAGACTAAGTTAAATTGGTTGTAACTACCACAGTCACACATGTAGCTACAATTAACTTCATTTGTGAGCCCAGGGAAACGTGCACATTCAAAACTGTCACTCAAACAACGTACAACACTGCAATACTTTATGATGAATGCGTGATGCATGTAATAGACACTTTTATGGAAATCGCCAATAATTAATAAATATTTAAGGTGAAAAATAGCAGGGTCAATGATTCCAGAACAGTCTTCATAAACCACCAACTAAGAAAGTATATAATGTAAGAAGACGCTAGGAAATTTCTAAGCACATACTTCAAATGGATATTCATATTGCGCGCATAGTTGGTTTATCCATGTTCGATGTCCATGTTTAAAAATATTAACCTCATGCAGGCCCATTTGATTCCATCGGTTCATATATAAAATGACGATTTCATTGAAGAAGATGCATTTGCTGTTCTAGAACAACACTGCCATGACATTATTCTCTAATGATATAATGCTAAGATCTTGCCATTAAATCAACCAGAAAGGTATGCATAGATCACAGATCATTGATGTCATATGTTACAAATTTGGAAATCGTCGCGGTGGTAAAACACGTTATTATAAGGTTTCGTGCGCAAACTTGCCGCAGTGCTTTTTGATATGCAACTCGCCAACTGCCTTGGACAATCTTGTAATATGTGTGGCAATTGCAACTCTGTGAGTTACTGAGCAAATTTTGAACTATGATACTTCAAAACTTTCTTTTTCGGGGAATTCTACCACCATCTCGGTAGAATGCTCTTTGGCATGCAAATCCGTACCAACGATTGGCTGTCCGTGTACGTTTTGGTGGCCACTGCAATTCTATGAATGGCTGAGAAAATATTCAGTCACTGTTTATGTGGATTTTTAAACAATTCGTCGTAGTCTAGGAATACACTTGTTCTGCTAATGTCATAGGTTCCTAGTGCTGATATATATGTGGAAAGTTTTCTATACTTGATGTGCATAAACCAGAGAAAACGTCCAAAAATTAGGTAAACTTTGACACTTTATAAATCTGGTTTAGTAGCTAGAGAGACAATAAGCTTCTCTAAGCTGTAGCCTGACAAAAAGACTTACAGTGCGGTGTTTACAAGAGAACAGCTTGAATTTTCCCCGAGTCCTCGACACAGAAAAAAATGATGACAAATCTGGTAAAATATGGTTGGACCTGGTTACCTGTAATCATATGTAGGCCTGTGCACAATAATTGTAGTCTTACACGAAAGGTTTTTTTCATTACAGCAAAGAGGTAAATTGTCCATAAATCTTGAGAAAAAAAATCTTGAGAAAAAAAATCTTGAGAAAAAAGACCCTGTGCAATATAAATTGTAGTCCTGCATATAGAGGCTTTCTAGAGAAGATGTGTTACTACAGAAAACAAAGTGAATTTAATAAAACTGGTATACGTTTACTTTGAAAGTGTTTAAATCAAAATAACTGAAGGCTAAAAAAAGTTTAACCTTCGATCCAAATAAGTATGTACATTTACACACCATACCAGGGTTTAACCTTCAATCCGTGTATGACAGCCCAATATAAAGGAGGTAAATAAAAGCTTAACCTTCCATCCCAATGTGGAATTGTACATACATGTACGGCACCAGACCTTAGATTAAGAAGCTTAAAAAAAACTTACACTGCAATTCATATAAGTAGCCCATTATACAGGAGCTTACAAAACAGTTTAACAAGACACCGACAGTTTTCCCACCGCTAAAGTGCAGTGGGCCTACCTCACCTTAATTCGCAGAGGCGAGCTAAAAACGAATACATTGACCTCTGTAACTCTCCTATATATGCTTATTCATGGCGCATTTTATTTGGCTTAGAACACTGTTTATAGATGCATGTAAGAAACTGTTGGCTCAATAATACAGTCCCGACACAATTCGTGTAGTAGTTACTTGGGCGAAGTCGAATAGCGACAGCTCTATGCAGACAGGAAACTATCAGCTTTTTGCGGACAGCTTTTGTCTTTGTGTCGACCGTTTTATCAATTTTGTTTTCTGCTTTTTTCACTTCTGTTTTCTGTCCTAGTTTCTGCAACTGCAATTTTCCGACCGGTTTCCATGCTCCCTACAGTTTTCAACGACCTCCATTGTAAAACACACTTTTATAATCCACTTTATTGAGAAAATGTCACGTCTTCCATTTACTTATTACTTTAATCATTCAGCATTGATCTACGTCATGCATGGCGTTCACAAATTGTTAAACACCACTGTCTAAAACCACATCGAGTTTTTTTGCGATAGTACCTCGATTATCGGTTTGGCTTGTCTGATACTTCTTTCAAGTGCCACATGCAGCAAGAAAAAATATAAAAAACAATAGAGGTTTTAGCTTGAATTTGATAGTTAATGGAAGTGCGTAGGCTGTATATTCAAAATGGATTTGCAGCAAAAAAAACAAAAAAAACAAAACAAGAAACAAAAACACACAACACCGATTCTACATGCAGGTTGAATCAGAATGGTTTAGTGGATGTTTGTTGAGATGATATTGAGAAAGCGGAATGGGCACGTACATGTATGTCCAATGCTTCATGCCCTGCTTTCCTATGTTCAACGGGTACATAGGCCTAAGTACGTGGTCCTGCTTTTTTTATATTCAGCGGGTATGTAAACACACGGTAATGGAATTTAACAATGCCATGAAAAAAAGCAGAATGCATTAAAGACAGTTACAGAATTGTCTGAGTGATAGGCCGCCATTACACCGTGTCGTGCGTCAGGCGAAAAATTGTGTAGTGACGTTACTATTTTCCATGTACTTGTTCTTAAATAATAAGCTTTCAAATCATAAGAAAATGTTACCACCATAACATTGTGCCTGTATGGGTGTCATGTCTGGTGTCTACGGCGTGATACTTCTTGTATGAAGTTCGTATGACCGAACCAAAGTGAACATATGTACTCCGTTCTAAAGTGTTCGCAACATTGTCGCTTTGTCACACCGTCGATGGCTTCCTCACGCAGGCGTCTCATTTATTATGATAGGCCAACTGGCTAATGAAATTGCAGGGATGCGAATGATTGAATATTTAGGGAGTACCTTCACACCACATTCTTAACATCTATGAAACAATCTGTGGTTTAATTTTTTATTCTTTCCCACGCCATGCATCTGGTAAGATATATGCTTTTCTTATGTATCACATTTTAAAACCATGAACTGTACGTTAACGTACTATTGCGCAAAAGAGGTGCCTCCCTAGCCTAGTGGTAAGCGTTCTAGCGCAGTAAAATAACTTGTTAGCCTCTTACCAATGCAATGGCTGTGAAGTAAAGTTCTCTCTGGTTGTACGTGGGAAGGTCTGCCAGCGACCTGTCAGGGGATGTGAACCAGCGGCCATTGAGCTTTCGTTTCCACAACTTCAGACCTAAAAATATTCCCCGTCAACCTTCTTATAAATAAAACGTTCAGGGAGAGAGAATAAAAACGCCTTAGACGTACTATATAAACTACATGGAAAAAGGAATAAACACAAGCGCAAAAATATTTTGGACAAAATTTTAAAAAATTAGGTGTAAGTAGTGAAAAACATTCTTCCACGGTATAAATAAAGGTTATCTCTGCGGTGTAAATAAAGGGTTTCTCCCTGGTGTAAAGATTTTTCTAATGAAAGCTTGTTATTAAGAGCAATGAATTTAAAGTATATGGAAAAAGGAATGAAGACAAATTTTTTTTAGACATTATTGGTAATTCGAGCTGTGGGCAGTGAAAAACGTTTTCTCTGCGGAGTAACGGTTTTCTCCGCAGAGTAAAGGTTTTCCCCGCGGTATAATGGATTTCTCCACGGTTTAAACGTTTTCTAGGCGATGGAAAGGTTTTCTTCAAGGTTGAAAGGTTTCCTCCACGGTGTAAAGGTTTTCTCCACCGTTTAAGGGTTTTCTTCATTGGGTAAAGGGTTATCCGTGGTGGATAGGTTTTCTCCACGGAGTAAAGGTTTCCTCTGAGCGGTAAAGGTTTTCTCCGAGGTGGAAAGGTTTTCTCAGCGGTAAAAAGACGGTAAACCTTTCCACTAAACATTTCTCTGCGTTATAAAAATTTACACTTAGCCTTGTGATACTTAGCCTCGATGTGAGATATTAAACGTCACTTCAAAGATGACGAAAATCTCAGATCGAGGCCAAGTTTCACGTGGGTTTCCACCGTGGAGAAAACTTTAAACCGCAGAGAAAACCTTTCCACCGCGGAGAAAACTTTTCCACCGCAAAGGAAACATTTCTCGCCGTTTTTCGTTGAATTTATCAATTTTTTGTAAAATACTTTTGTTTCTGCGTTGATTTCATTTTGTATATACTTCAAATTGTATTAGATAAATTGTATTAGAAAACCCTCTGAATTATTTTAAATCATCAGAAAATGCTAAAAATTTCGAATGGCACTAACGGGCCACTTTGCACTATACTGTCACGGGGCCCACCAGCTTCCAACTACCTTTCCATGTTGAGCGCCAAGTGAGGCGGCAGTAAGTACTATTTTTAGTACTTTGGTAAGAACCGACCCGGGTTTGATCCTGGGACTCCCGACTTTAATCCAGGTTCCCGACTTTGGGGCGGATGGCGTAACCAACAAAAGCGGTGTACATTGGAGTACTGTACACAGGTATTGTTCAGGTTTGGAGAAACCCGGAGTACCCAAAGGAAACCTCCTGCATTACAATAGCACTCAATACCGACACACTATATAATACCGACAGCCGTCACACTATATAACATGGATTATTATTTTATTCATTTATTTTTTTGACTTATTTGATTAGTGTTTTTTGCCACACTCAAGAATTATTTCACTTATACAACGGCTGCCAGCATTATGATGGGAGGAAAAAGGACAGAGCCCGTGGGAAACCCACGACCATCCCGAGTTGCTGGCAGACGTTTCCACTATATCTCTGATAGGGTTTAATGAGAAGAAATTGACAGGAGGCCATTTATCACCAGTTATATTTGCCAGCTATCACATCGTCGTGGCTGCCTCTGCTTTACTTGTTGTACGTCTTTAATTATACTAACTAGAAGCATAATGTAAATGAAGACGTTTTCCGTTATGGACTGACATTTCTTTCAGCTTACTTCGCTTCCGATCTAGTTACAGATTAAGCATGCTTGCATTATGTTGAGGAGTGAAGATGTCATCTGTAACATTACGCTCTTTTACACATGGTATTCAACGTGAATCTTAATCGTCGACTTGATAGAACGGTTGGCTCATTTAGTACCAGCCTGGTTAACCTCGAAAAAAACACTTGAATACTGTTAACCTGCTGGTTCGTATTCTGGTAAGTGCACATTCAGTTAAGGGTTTTTGCTAATTGGGGACCAATTACTTGCCGATTTCTAGTGCCCTTGTTCAAATTTTATTCATCACATATTAGTGATGAAATCCCGTAATATCAGGAGATGATGGCGATAAACGGAGAACAATTTACTTAAGAGACTGAAACATAAGCGAAAATGAAAATTGTCTTCAAATGGCGTCAAATGATACTCTGAAAGAACATATATTTATTTTAAATATGTTTATTCAACAATTGATAATAAGACCGCTTTATAATGTTGGTCTCCGTATACAATGAAAACTTTAGATCACTCCGTTTAAGAAATAAGCCCCTCCAACTTACTACATAAATGGGTTGCATTCATAAAATAAATGTAAATATTTATTAAATACTGCATGTACATGTATTTGTGTAATATATCTATGTATTTATGACAAAAACGCGCGTATTTAAAACGTAAACACACCTTTAACATGTTAAACGCTAGCAGTTATTACAGGGTAATATCACCTTTGAGACAGATCCACTTAAAAGTTCGATGGAACAGCTGCTACTTATGTACCAGTCGAAAGTCGATGGTTTGCCCCGGTCACTTCGGGTCCTCCACTTACAAATTTGACCGCCGTGATATAATGTAAAATCTTTGAGCACGACGTTAACCTCTGTATGTCACAAGCGAGAAAGTTCGTCAGCAACTTGCCTAAAGTCGGTGGTTTACTCCGGTCACTTCGGCGTCCTACACTTACAAATTTGACTTGTGCTGATATAAATGTACAATCTTTGAGCACGACGTTAACGTCTGTATGTCACAAGCGAGAAAGTTCGTCAGCGCCTTGCCAAAGGTCGGTGGTTTACTCCGGACACTGCGGTGTCATCCATTTTCAAATCTGACCTCTGTCGCATATGTGAAAAATCTTGAGCACGACATTTGGCAGTAATCAACGTCTGTAGGTCACAACTGAGAAAGTTCGTCAGTAACTTGCCAAAGGTTAGTGGTTTACCCCAGACACTCCGGTCTTCTCCACTAATGGTACTTTTCGAACGTCAGTCTATGTATATTAATGTATAGCGTAGCATCCTTGGTGGATGTATACAGCAGAAGGGGACTCGAACTCTAGTCACCCTTACCTGGGCTAAATTGTAGCTTGGCCGTTTTTTATACGTGTACGCCCTTCCAAAATCATGGCCGATATTTATGTCAGAGTCACTGTGTCGATGTGTACTGGCAATGTAGCCTTGGCAATGCGTAGGTATTATTCTTGTCTGTGCATCGAACATTGAATAAGGTCCTCCCAAGACGCATTGACCTGGAGAGAACTTGTCAGCGTTTGCCGCCCCCGTAACTGTCACAGTAGAGACGCAGACAATGCCCACATGCATGACTTCCGAAGCCGTATGGATCGGCAGGTGTAAGATAACATCAGTAACTATTTGTTTAGGGTTTCTGTTATTTTGATGAAAAAGGCACGTCAGAACTAAAGGATAAGTCCACGCAGTTATTCGAACCGATTTTATTCACAAAATCAGAAAACAATACTTACCCCAAAATAAAAACAAATGCGAAAGATTAAATATTCTTCATGAGCATAAGCTAAACATCTATAAGATTTACCTCGGCGATATTTGGTATTATGTGTTTACGGAGCTACGACACACTAGAGAGTCATATACGAACGCTTTATTGATCCGTCTGACTTTGTCCCCATGCTGTTGTTGATGTAATCTGGATGTAGAGAACTTAAACGTATTGGCTTTCACATCTGCGATATTCTTGCATTAACATGTCTGGCGTGGAACCAGTTTTAATGAAGATAGAAGTGACTAGGATAATCCCATCGGTTTAACAGCTTTATAATTGTATGTCCGATACCTTGGAATTTTAAATGTCTGCTTTCAGTTGCTTGCTCTAAAAAGCAGAAATCTGCTGTGCTCAGCTCTATTGCTAACTTGGAAGTATACTTCACCTGTATGTTTGAAAGACCCATCAATTTAGCGCAACAGACCGATGTATTAATAAATCGCTGCAATGCTGAGAGCACTGTTATCACAACGGAACAAAGAGAGATAACCTAGTCGGCTGAAACATATGACGTCAGCTGCAGGATTCGCGAATATACACATGTAGTCACACTGGTTGGAATGTCATCAGTCCTTTACTCCAGTTGTTTTAGTAAACATCTCCACCACCACATAATGATGAACTCAAGCGCTTTGAATTTTCTCAATAAATATTGTCAACCAATTATTCCACAATATTGTGAAAGTAATTTATTAAGTACTTTCAATATAAATATTTTCGATTGTCTAGTGTTCTTGTATGGGCATATTCATCGCATATCTCCCGTGCTTTTCCAATGTCCCGACGTCATTAGTTCCTGCCATTCATGTTTACAAAAGGGTAACAATGTTTAATTGTTGAGACGGATAGAACCAGACGGTTTAGGGTTAGACGGATGAACGAGAGGATTGAGGGTTACACGAATGAACCAGAGGGTTTAGGGTTAGACGGATGAACGAGAGGGTTGAGGGTTAGATGAATGAACCAGAGGGTTTAGGGTTAGACGGATGAACCAGAGGGTTTAGGGTTAGACAGATGAACCAGAGAGTTGAGGGTTAGACGAATGAACAAGAGGGTTGAAGGTTAGATGAATGAAGCAGAGGGTTTACGGTTAGACGGATGAACGAGAGGGTTTAGGGTTAGACGGATGAAGCAGAGGGTTTAGGATTAGACGAATGAACAAGAGGGTTGAGGGTTTGACGAATAAACCAGAGAGTGAAGGCTTGGACGAATGAACCAGAGAATTGAAGGTTAGACGAATGAACCAAAGGGTTAAGGGTTAAAAGTATGAACCAGAGGGTTGAGGGTTAGACGAATGAACCAGAGGGTTGAAGGCTAGACGAATGAACCAAAGGGTAAAGGGATAGACGAATAAACCAGAGGATTCAGGTTTAGGCGAATGAACCATAGGGTTAAGTGTTAGACGAACGAACCAGAGAGTTAAGGGTTAGACGAATGATCGAGGGAGTTAAAGGTTAGACTAATGAACCATAGACTTGAGGGTTAGACGAATGAACCAGAAGGTTGAGGGTTAGACGAATGAACCAGAGGATGGAGGGTTTGAAAACGAAAACGAGCCTTATTGGGTCTCGTGAGTTTCCGCCTGGGTGGAAACCGTTTCCACCCTGGTGAAACCGTTTTCACCCAGGTGGAAACCTAAGAAAAAGTTACAAAAGTTGAGAAAAATGGAAAATGTCGTGTATGGGCCACAGTAGTATTTAGTTTATTTTGTCATTATAACGCATCTTATGTAAAGACCCGTACGTGAATTCCGTAGTTTACGTGTATACATATGTTGTGAAAAGCGAAGCTTTGATTTCTACATCATCCTATTCCAACATCAATTTCAAACTTTCGTTCTTCTCAGAGATAGTAAGTGCTAATAGTGTAACGTATTGATTTTGAACTGTACGGTAAGTGTTTACCTGACATCAACAACGTAAACACAAAATCAGAAGCACCAAGTACAATTTAACACAATGCGGGGAGTAAATCAAATAATCTGGGAAGCGGCATTCTTTATCCCCTTATAAATGAGAACTGTGGGATACCCCTTAGCGGTTAAGGTAATTTTAAGCTTACAAAGCTGTTCATTACGGAGAATTTGGTCTTCTATAATGGTAAAGACTCGTCTTCCTTTGTGTGGCGAATATTTCCTCGTAAATGTCAAGAATGGTTTAAAGTAAAATTGCGGAGCTGATAATTTATAGGCCTCTCAAAATGTCCATATTTTTTTTCCTGATTTTTAAAAAGGATATCAAGAAATGATATTCTGCAGTGTGAACTGTGAATATGCATTTCAGATCCAGTACACTGGGTATATCGTGTACAGATTCAACAGTGCCGATATCTGAGAGCCAGAAAATAGAACAGTCTATCAAGTGTCAGCGCCATATTTTGCTAAAATGACTGTTTATGGAGTCTGGATATCTGCTAAGCCATTATTGCATTTCCGCTATGGCCAATGCATGAAATATATTACGGAATGCGTTCGGTAGCATTTGGGAGAAGACACTTGTTCTCTGCGTAAACCACCGGGGTGTTTTTACAACACTTCGTTCTGAGACACTTGAAACGCTACTAAAACACAGGCATGGTACAAATATACAAAGATCTTAAGACCAGGCCACCCAGAGCTTGATAGAGATACTGCCGTTTAGGAACGGTGACTACACTGGCCAGGCCATTACGTGACATTGGGTTGTAGGGTGATAAGAATTGGTGTCAAGCGACATGCTTCAGCACCCATCCGATACTCATTCAGACCAAAGTCAGGACGTACATACATTCACATCGCTAATCCTCTATATAGAATCATCATTCACTGAGATAAATTGCAGATATGCATTATTTTTAACCACACATACGCAGATGCATAGAGACAACCGATTTTCAAAGAAACTCCCTGTTTTATTTCTGTTAGTAGATTGGGGCCTCAATTACTTCGTCAGAATAACCTTGCAATGGTACAAACACTGTGTTGCTACAACATTTAATTCATCAAGAATAACCTCGCAATGGTACAAACACTGTGTTGCGACGATTAATTTGTCAAGAATAACCTCACAATCGTACAAACACTGTGTTGCGACAACAATTAATTCGTCAGAATAACCTCACAATGGTATAAACACTGTGTTGCGACAACAATTAATTCGTCAGAATAACCTCACAATGGTATAAACACTGTGTTGTGACAACAATTAATTCGTCAGAATAACCTCGCAATGGTACAAACACTGCGTTGCGACAACAATTAATTCGTCAGAATAACCTCACAATGGTATAAACACTGTGTTGTGACAACAATTAATTCGTCAGAATAACCTCGCAATGGTACAAACACTGCGTTGCGACAACAATTAATTCGGTAGAACAATCTCGCAATGTTACGGCAGGTAATTATTTGTTTTCACGCTTAACAGATTTACGTTTCCAGCCAGAAGCAAACATGAATTGCAACTAACGCAACCTAATATACATTATTTCCTGCTGTGATTGTAACAAAGTGTACATCTATAAGGCAATAAGCACATTGACAAACAGATGAAGCGTGTACATAGACAAACGATCAAGACCCCACAGCTTCTGCAGTGACTAAACCTATCAGCTCATGTGCTCGATACCTTCAGATAAAATTCTGATCGTTTGTCTTCTTCAAAATATGCGTAGTCGACAAGCGTGAATCCTGAGAGAGTGAGAGACGAGCCTCACTCTCTAAGATTTTAACCCTATATGTGTAACTTTAATACTTCGATATCTTTACTTTACCCTTAAAGAACGTCAATCGTCTCAGTATAACTAGCTCAGCTGCCATATGTTTATTTCCCGATGTGTGAAGCAATACGTGGTCATATGTACAATAAAATCTCTCCAAAAATGCACAGTTTATTTCGTTAAAATACATGCTGTGTTGATTAAATGTTTCACAAAGTTAATATTTAGACAAAGGTTAATTTTGCGCGTGCACACACATATATACATAACCCGTATTTCTAGAGAGCATTTTGACCGGACATCATTTTCCTCCGCAGCTTTTGCATATTTATTTAAGTGTTTGATTGGTGGTTTACGCCGTACTCAAGAATATTTCACTTAAATGACAGCAGCCAGCATTATGGATTGGGAGGATGTGGGGACCTGGAAAACCCAGGACCATCCACGTGCTGCTAAAAGACCTTCCCACGGTACGGTCGGAACCATGAAGCCAGTATAAGCTGGGCTTAAACTCACGGAGACCGCATTGGTGAGAGGCTCTTGGGTCATTGCGCAGAGGTACCACGCTAACCACCATTGAGAATATTAGTAGTTACAACGTCCCATACAATATACTAAGTGTTGTAATTACATGTGAACGCCTCACCGACACCTAAACGAAATGTGTGTAAACTATTAGATCTATGCTTTCCTTCTGTGATAAGTTTATACATTTGTAAATATAACAGATGTGCGCGGTTTTACTGAAATGAATGCATGCAAAATAAAATGTCAAATATCCCCAATTTCCCAAGTAGGTAAAACACTTCTAAATTTGTCTGAAATCTATGCTTTTATTCACGCATTATGTAAAATATCTGCGAATTGTTCAGCCTGATGTAATTCTTTTCAGCAAACACACTTAAAGTTCTGAAATAAAACAATTATATCTAGTTTCATAACACCGACATGGCAAATATTATTAAAAGCTTTCTTTTTATGACCAGAACTACACGCACTAGGTTAAATGCTATGAATAGCAGAGCTCCTTAAAGAGTTGTGCATGAATAAGAATCATGCATGAACTAATATGAACAATCACTTTTCATCATTACAAATATTTCAGTATTTTGTGTATATATTTAGAGTGGTATTCGTTTCCTGGTAAATATAAATATTGAGTGTCAAGCAGTTATAATTGCGTGGTAAACATTTGTAAATGAAATTGTTACATTTACAAATCTAGGCAGCAAATTTGAAATAGAGTGAAATGTTGTGAACATATTAAATAATAATATTATGAACATAGTTGAAATACATTGTAATTGCTAAATCTGTATGAAATATCATGATCTGTTTAACACAGTTTAACGTAGCATATAATATATTCAATCTTCGGTCATCTTTACCTAACGTGTTTAAGTGACACAATCATCTCCACCAATATGGAACAGTTAAGGTAATGTTATTAACTGTTATTATGTTATTAAATCTACGCTTTCTTGTAGTGCATCATTCCTACGTGTACTTGTTTTATTTCGCACGTGTGGTCCATTCCTCTGGCAATCAAGTTAAGCCCAATCAGTCATACCATTAACTCATGAGTGGAGTAAACCATTGTTGGCTATGCATTATACTGACAGAGGAGTAAGATCTTCAACAAGTTCACTTGAAGTTTACTGAAAGTTAAGCATTGACAAGTCTTCCCAGATGTCTGTCCAATATACGATAATGTTAACTGTCCACAAGTAACGTTAGCAGCACATTTGTCTGTCCAGAAGTAATATTAGCAGTATTTGTCTGTCCAAACGTAACGTTAACAGAACGTGTCTGTGCTCAACTAAACTTAGTAGTCCTTGTCTGTGCAGAAGTTAGCAGAAAACGCGAAACTCATAAAGTTTTATGTTAGTTAAAAACAATACTAGCTTTCGCTGAGCGTTACAACGTACTGTTTACTGTTAACGTTATGCAATTGTCTGTTCACAGTAACGTTAGCACTTGTATTAATAAAAGCGATAAGTATGATTCACAGTTCACAGTCACTTGGACAGTTAGTGGTTGTATAAATATACCGGGTTGTTTTAAGTAGGCCACAGCTTGGTATAAAAACCCGAAAGAAAACATTTCAAAATGTTCTGTCTGTCCACAACCAATGATAACGTCAACAATGCTACACCCATATAGTTCTTCTTGTACATGTGGCTGAACTGGTCAGATGTTGAGTCTGGTATTGAATTATGTACTGTTTCATATTGCTATATGGAACATGTTGTTTTCTATATACAAACGAAAATGCTTCCTAGATTTACTATGTGTGCTTAAACTGTCTGCCACTTTCTGGCAACCAGCAATTTAGTGTGTATGTATGTATGTATGCTTGAGGTTTTACGTCGCACTTAACAATTTTCAGTGATATGACAAGGAGTCAAGAGATGTGTGTACATCTACTCTGTCTTCTTGTGGCGGTGCCACCTCTGAAGCATTACACGTCGAAGACACCAGACATGACATCCCGAACAGTCATATTACACCAGGCCAGACACCGGGTCTACTAGTCCTGTTTCCTTGCTCTAACCTCTCAGTGCTGAGTGCCAAGCGAGGCAGCAACCAGTACCAAGTCTTTGGTATGACCCAACTCTGATTTGACCCCGGTCTCCCGACTTCGCGACGACCGTTATAATCATTAGGCCACCGAAGTTCTCCTTTGATTTAAAATGTGTTTTGACCCAGTTAAAAATCGTTTGCATTGTCCTTCAATGCATCTGCCTTCTCTAATAAGCATTATAAATGTAAACAACGAGGTAAAACAAGCTCCATAGAGCGGAATTCCTGACTCTATCTTTAAGGTTTTGTGCTACACTGTGTTACAAAATGGACACCGATATCGGATGAAAATAATAAATCAAGCGAAAATCAAATATATTTATGAACATCAAAATTCACGTGATATAATTCGCCCAACAAACACCAGTAAACCAACAAACAAGATAAACATTATCAGTTCTTTCCCTGTACAAAGTCGCCATGAAGTCCTGCCACCTTTCTTCCTGATATCAACGTGTAATGCACCAAGGAGAACAGCTATGTGTACAAGATCAGGTGTCATTAGGCCAAAATCACAAGCCAACTGATAATTCTTACCCTGGCCAAGAAAAATATTCGCTAGAAACTGATCCAACCTCGAGGGTAAGACGTGCGATGTGCTAATTTCCACGGCGAAAAGATCTTTTCTGAGCTGATTTCATTTGCAACATTGCATAGGTGCAAGACCATACCTGCCAACGCGATTTCTGTCAACATGAAGAACATCTGGTGGTAGTAATAGTTGAAGAAGCCGTCGTTGTAGTAGTTGAAGAAGGCCCACCACGAGTAGTATTGGGGGAAGATGCTGGCAAGGCACAGTATGAACATCCCCCAACGCACCTGCCCACTTCTCACCAGTGGCACCAGGTATTTCACGCTCTCGTAAGTTATTAGCACAAATAGGATCGTTAAGATCCAGATTTTCAGAGAGGTTCCCGTGGTGTTGAAGTAGACGTGTTTGTAACCAGTCGATCCCACAGTCTCGTAACTTCCTGCAACATGCAGAACAACAGAGTTAACAGCTAGAATGCAGACGTTCGAAATACACCAAGGATGGAGCAATGGAAAACCCTTCCGCTAATCGAGCCTAGAGCCTCTTCCAGACGGTAAGATTTGTCGTATCAACTCTTCGAATTCGACAAGTGGAATGAATATATAGGAGTCTACAACCGCTACAAATCCGGCATTCACACGAATTTAGATTGCCATGAGACAGTCCGGTAACATATCTCGCCATACATCCAGATATACAGATGTGTCAAAAGTTCACAACAGAAGAAAAACGGCCATAATTTTTTTCGAAAATCAATGAAATCCCAACACTCGAAAATAACTTGTACCTTTCATGTAGGCCTACTAAGGTCCGGAAAACTGTTTTGTGACTAAGAATAACAATTATACAGGATGCACTTTTCTGATCAACTAACATGCCCTTACCTTTGAACATCGTGTCAAAACAGCTACAGGAGCAATCTTTTCTGTTCACCTCTTTCTTTTAGGAACCCAGAACTTGTAATAAAACACACCTTACAGAAAAAAACATATATTTAGTTAAATCATATTTTTATTTGATTGTTGTTTAACGACAAACTTCAAAGACAATATTGGACCAACTGTACGCATACATGAATCGATAAACTCTCACATAAAGTTCCCTTTTTTTGGTGATGTTGCATATTAAACAGTCAAAAACATCGAAGTAAGCACATACTGAGAAAAGTGAAAGCGCCCCGAAGCTTTAGCTAATCAATGGCGAGTTATTTCCATAACTAAAGACGACAGCTGCTTCCGCTGACGTCACGCGAGGACTATTTTGCCTTTTAGGTCTGTTAGGTCTGTTTTTTTTTCTTCTCATTTTTCTGAGGCAAGGTTAAAATATTTGTTGTCTTTCTTTTTGCAGCAAATTTTTCACGTATACAATGGCGGTCAGTTACATAGGTGTAGTAAACCTGAGGAATCCAACGACATTAAAGTGAAAGAACGCCAAATATGAAGTAAGGCTCATCAGATATATAGTCAGCTGAAAATTATGTGTAGAAAGACATCCATTTATCGTTTTACATTTTTAACTAAAGAGGTAAAAGAGAAGGTTTAAATATATCATCTCTATGGAGGGGTTTATAAATCATACAAAAAAGTCACAAAAGTTTGGTGGGCTGATCCACGAAGATAGATCTAGAGTAAAATACCTATAATTTTCATCAACTATAAACTGTACAAATAAACCACAAACAATTTTCGTACTTAAAGCCCGATCCCCATCAACGAATTTAGTAAAATTAGACTTCGTTCATCGGCTTCTGTCCACAATTAATACTGCCAGAATGTAATCCTCTGCTGTTTTTAAGACATATTTTGTTTTGCTCCTTTGAAAAAGAGCCTGAAATCAATGGAAAGTCCTGTTTCACCGGACTCTGTCTGGGTGGGTTTAACACGTAACTGTTGTCAGTTTTGTGAAAAATTTCATCAGTCAGCCCTTGTCAGGAATTTGACTGGAGTTGTGTAAGGAAAAGAGAGCCGAGGTTTTTTTAGGGAGAGTTCTGTGAAGCCAAACGTTAATATGTAAGTGAATGGAAAATTAATTGTGGGCAATGGGCGCCTGCGGAAGTGCCGCGATGTGCCTTCTGCTATAGGCTACAGTTTTCATTTTCGTAAAATAATTTTCTAACTGTGGTTTTCGAAAATTCGCGCTAATGGCACTTTCAAAATGAGTTTACTCACCCAGATGTAAGTAGGGCAAAAACATAACTAATACAGCCCCGGCGAGGAAGGGTATGGCTCTGTCCGTGAATCTGTTCAAAGAATCAGCGCTAGTAAAATGTAGATTTGTCGCCATCTTCTTCATATTCCGCCTGTATACATACAACGGCATATTCTTTGACTGGTACACTCCTGGCAACATCTTACTGTCTGGAATTGCATCAGTCACTCCTGCAAAAAATGGAAAGGATGTATTGATTTCTTTCCTGGATTGACATGTTACACCGCAGCTTAAAAATTTTCCTTAAATGAGCGCGTTAATTGTATAGGATGGCGGAGAATGAGTCCAACGGGGGTTGGCGGTCAGGGTGGCGGTGGATAACAGACTGGTACACGTACTTTGATAATTGCTATACTCATTTAGGTACATGTGAGATATTACGTATACATGTACTTACTTGTTAAAAAGACCACAATCATTTCAAAACATATCTCAGATAACATTGTGTTGACGTGCAGTGCCTTCTTTCACTTGTCAAAACTTTCCATAGCTATAGCATTGTGGAAATTAAGTTTTACTACATAACACAATTTGGATGGCTGATTGAGACAGAGGATAATAAAAGCTTTGTCATTGTGCGGGAACAGAACAAAATTGGCCATAATTTTGTTGACAATAGAAGAAACGGCGCAAAAGTTGATCTGTAACCTGTCTCAGAATAACGACCTGCTTTTGAAAAAAGAAGTCCTGATACGTCTCTTACACCATAACAGGATAATTCAAAATGACAAAGCGTTTCTGAAAAAAAGAACAACCCTCCAGAAAAAGGGTCCAAAAGAGAACAAAACACAGCTAGAATGATGTCAGAAATGGATTAAAGAGTCCGAAATGGGTACTTGATGTGTAAGTTACGATGATGAAATAATGTATCAAGTTTCAGTTTGATAAGATAAAACATTTAGGGCCTTTTCGTACTGGTAGGGGACTGAATAAGATTGCAGTGAACATCAGTAGTTTCATATTATTTAAGTACGGATAAAGGTGACAAGGACCCGTTTCACAAAGCGATTTCCAGTTCTTGCCTAAACGTGGAATCCAAGCTAAACTCTGAAATATATGGCTATGATTAAATTTCTGAGAGCTCATTCAATGCTGTGGCAGTATAGTTTCATCCAAGCATGAGCGTTTAGCTTTAAATAGTTTTTTTTAACCAATAACAAGGTTTTAACCTATAGCCCAAAACAATTTCCTGGCCAGCGTTTACATGGAGGGTTAAAACAAATATACATGCCCAACGGGAATGGAACTCGCGACCTATCGATTATAAATTTCGAGCTAACCATTGTGCTATTGGGAGATATAAACATTAAGATGAACACTGAAAGCTTCAGAAATACTGAGATGGATGAAAAGTTTAATTGTGTTTCCACTGAACTGCCGCATAACATCACTACTCCATGTCCCTTAAGCAAATACCTGGACAATATACAATATCCGTCATAGAAAATAGGGGGCCTCCGTGGCTCATTCGGTTAGAGCGCTAGTGCAGCGTAATGACCCGGGAGTCTCTCACTAATGCGGTCGCTGTGAGTTCAAGTCCAGCTCATGCTGACTTCCTCTCCGGCCGTTAGTGGGTAGGTCTTCCAGCAACCTGCAGATGGTCGTGGGTTTCCCCCGGGCTGTGCCCGGTTTCCTCCCACCATAATGCTGGCCGTGGTACGTTGAAAGCTGTAGCCAGCACTCTTATCTATGAAAAAATTGGGCTGCTTGAGTCGCGAGTTTGATCCTCGCTTGGGGCTGAGAAGAATGTCTAAAACAAAACTTATTTTAAAATAGAACCAAAAAACAGCACGAAGAAACCTCTTTGAACTACTTTTCAAAATAACGCCTCCATTTAGGGGGAAAACAAAGTTATATACCCAGGTGTATTCGACCCGGTCCACTTTACAGTCACCATGATCCCTACAGAAGAGTTCAAATCTATGGCTATACAGTACAGAAAGTGTTCAAACTTGCAAGAAACCGAACCTTTAGAGCACCCAAGGTTTGGATTCGTTGAGTACCACATATCATAAACCGGTATATGCTTTGAGCATCTGTAAATAACACGTGGAATTTTCGATGGTAAATTGCCAATGGTCACTGGTTTAACCAGGAACTCCTGTTTAATCCACCCTACACAGAGAGCTTCCATCGTATAAGCCAAAAAAATATATATGGCCTTAAACAACAATAAAAATAAATAAAATAAATAAATACAAAACAAAATAGGCATTACAAAATCCCAGTACAATTTGCTCACGTCATTTGTTACATTGGTATATCACAGTACTTACATGCAGGCCACTGGACTGCGGTATGCTTGACCAACTGGACTTGAGAGTTGTATTGATACGAAACATACACATACGTGTACATATGTAGATTTTAGTGGACATTGAAATCGGATATGCTTAAACAAGCCTCTTACTGACGGACAAACGCGCAATTAACAATTCAGGGGCGTCAGAAAGCGGGCGAGCAGGGGCCTAGCACCCCCCGCCCCCTCCCCCGCCGCCATAATAATTTTGTGATGAGTGATGAGGGCCCAAATATGCTTGCCCTTTCACATTTTCCAACAATGTGGGTGCCCTTGTCTTTGTAATTACAGGTTCAAATTTTTACAGGGATTTGCTTCGAGTTAATCCACTCGATGTATCAACGAACAATTTATTTTAATGTCTTACGTTTAATGTAGTATACGCATCAAGATTAAGCTGTATGAGATATTAGCCACTTAATTTTTCAGCGCCCGCTTTATAAAGGTATATATAGGGATCATTTTAATTTACGTTAATCCTCCCGATGCGTTAGCGAACAACTTGATATATAGGGACCGATCAATGCACTTGTTTTGAGCGATTCGACGATCTCGTGCAAAACGCTCCATTTGCCTCGCTCTGAACTTGGAATTGGACACAGACCCCCATTAGGCTACAACTTTTGTAGTTCTGTGAATTTTAGGATACAAAGTCTTTTTTTGCTCCCAGGCGTCCATTTTTGGTGCACAGGTGCATGCTTGGTATTAAAATGCTTGACACTGTCTAAACTTTGAGGAGGTATGAGCTTTATTGATGAAAGTTTGAAATTCTGAGTGAGAGGACACAAGGTGTGAGGTAGTGATGAGGCTGCGAGTGACGTCCCCTTGGCGTTGCTAGGCACGCCTCCAAGCTGCCGGCATGGAAAGGTCCAGATTTTGACGGTCAACCTGTGTCAAGACTTTTATGACTTGTTTCTCCCAGGCTGGGCCAAGTATGTACCAAAGCTTATTGGTCACGGAATGTTTGGGACTGAGCTACAGCGCTAGACGTTAACATTGTCGCTTATGGAAAATTAATGGGGGTCTGAGGCCAATTCCTTGTCTCGCATACATCTTTAATGAGGTAAACCGGGAGATATCACCGGCAGTTGTACTGAGTTACTTTAAGTCTACTTAAAACATCATACATCCGAATTACACTTACACCCGTATACATACACAATTCGAGAAACGTTTCGAGCAATTTACAGTCCGAACTATACGCTAGAATCGGGAATGCCCGTTTCCTCCGATGTTGTTGATAAAGCATAAAGCGTTTTGTTTCCCTAAACAATTAAAGCTTTCCAAGGCAGATATTTCTACCATTCCTACCTTCAAAAGAAATCCAACCACGAACCTACAAGTCGCTTGTGGACAGAGAGCAACCTTAGCAAATTTTACGCAAACTGGTCCTTAGCCTCTGCCCTCCCAGCCATTCCGAGATGGGCATTTGAATATGTGGACTGCTAACACCACTAGCTTCAACAGGGATCTCTTAGAAACCCGTATAAACTAGGCCACTACAAAAAATTTAAAAAATAGCGAACGAATTCTACAACTTCATTTTTTGTGTTAGCAGTGGCATATATAGTGTTTCCACGTCTTATATCAGATCCCGTTTATTATGTAACCGGAAGTACTCGCATGTACGCATGTGTTGTAGTTACATGGGCAGCATGATGTGCAGAATACATTCATCTGATTAGATTCGAGACTTCGATTTATTTTGTTTATTTATTTAATTGGTGTTTTACGCTGTACTCAAGAATATTTCACTTATACGACGGCGGCCTACATTATGGTGGGTGGAAACCTTCGAGACTTCGAGTTAAATCTTTTAACATCCAGTAAGGAAACTCAACAGTAGGCCTATACACATATGCATGTATATATATATATATATATATATATATATATATATATATATATATATATATATATATATATATATATATATATATATATATATATATATCTTTGCGTGTGTTACTTCCACAGCTGCATATGTAGATTGCGAGATTTATTCATTTATTTATCGTTTGGCCAATTATAGTATGTGTCGGCCAGAGTTACTGTGGCGCAGTAAACGCAAAATTCAAATAGGGCTACAACAACAAAATTAAGTCTTTCTGTTCATAAGTTGCTGGTTTTGTTTCAAAGCAGAAATGCCATACATCAAAATGTTCCTTTTGTCCATAAAGGATATAATTTCATCTGTCATTTTGGAAACGCACCATAAGCTTCTAAAAAAAAGTTTATTTATTTATTTATTTGATTGGTGTTTTACGCCGAACTCAAGAATATTTCACCTATACGACGGCGGCCAGCATTATGGTGGGTGGAAACCCGGCAGAGCCCGAGGGAAACCCACGACCATCCGCAGGTTTCTGAAGACCTTCGCACTTACGGCCGGAGAGGAAGCCAGCATGAGCTGGACTTGAACTCACAGCGGTCGTATTGGTGAGAGGCTCCTGGGTTATTACACCGCGCTAGCGCGGTAACTAACTAAATAAAAAACGAGGACATCTTACACGACGGTTTTCAGAATGAATAATACAATAAAAGAGGCGAACTACCTTAGTGCCTATACACTTCTAACGAGTTACTGTAGGCGACCCTGTGTGAGTGTGTTGCAAGATCAAAACGCATTTGAGCTGCAGACCATTATGTCAAGACGAAAGGTTTTAAATTGAGAGAACTGACTGAATTGCAGATTAGAAATTTTAAGTTATTGAGTATCACAAAGAAGGCAACTGATTTTGACTTACATTTATACACCTAAAGATCATGTTACTGAAATAGTTGCGGAATGGGGTAACTCTAATCAAGTAAACGGAGTGCGATAGTTACGGGGAGGAAGAGCATCAAATATGTCGCATTGACGGTATAAGGAACTGTTTACCGCTGTTCACACGCGCATTAAATCTTCCCAGGCATAAACTAATGTCGACCGTATGTTCCTAAATAAAAATAGTCCATGGCAACGACACAGATTGACAAAAAAGAAACATTTTCTGGGTCTACCCTTCTGTGGGCGCCTTCTCGATAACTCACTAACAGGCAGCAACTGCTAGGGTTAGCTCGGAAAATGTGATTATTTTTCGTGAACAATCGTGATTGCCCTGGACACTTTTAGTTCGGCGAGTCTCACAACTGGTTAGTTAATTACAGAAACCACTCCGTTGACGTCGATTTATGCTAGACAAGATTCAATGCGCGTGTGAACATCGGTAAATGTGTCAGTTTGACACATATAGGGCTGTATCTCTCTGTCAGTCTCGCGACTCCTTGCTCGATCAGAGCTACAACACTCCGCTACTAGTGATTGAAATACCATGTACGTTTCAATTATAAAAAAAGAACGTTGGTTACCATCAAAGACAGACTACATATTCTTTTACGTTAATTTCTCTTTCTCTTCATAAGTATCTCGGTTGTAGAAAATGTGTTTTCTCAATTAAGAAATTATACAAAAAAAAAAAATATAAAAAGAAAACAAGAAAAATAGTTTTAAGTCTACAAATGCAACAATTTTGAACACATGCATGTATTAAAGATAGATCTGTTTTTTGGGCTGTAAGCGTAGGGGTCATATTGCATCAAACGCAATTCCTTCCAATCCAGATAAATTTTTAAAAGACATCAGAATAAAAACAAAAATCGGAGAGATATGATCTTTGATTCACGATATAATCAAATGCATATAAGAACACAACACGTTCTTAGTAATCAGAATTTATTACAAAATAAAATAACCCAGGGAATACATGAAAACTGATTTGTTTCACAATTAATTGGGCCTTGAATGCTACACATTTAGCAGATAAAAAGTATCCCACTGATAATCCTGTGTTAAGATAGTTATCAATGCGTGTTATTAAAACTGAGAATGTGTCATGGCTGAGTAATGAAGACGCTTGTCTTTTATTGGTTAGAATAGACAAGGTGTGGGTTAAATCCCGACCATCAACATTTACCTTGTTGACAATAAGTGGTTCACACAATCCATCATTAGATGAAGATACCAATGTGGTGTGCACATATGCACATCAGACATGGTAATAAAAGTTTGGCACTAACCTCCTAAGTGTAGTTCACTATTTTGGCATCCAACTGAGGAAGTTGTTTATCGGAACATATGTTGCAAGTTCCGTACATGCAATCCTGGCGGGGTTCTTCAAAAATAAGTTGTCGATATTGATCAGAGAGAATGTTTGTTTCCAAAATGCCTTCCGAACGCAGCTTGTTTGCCATTAACTGTATGTTGTCATGTCTCTTATGTAGGCAGGTATTGCGGTCAGTTAGTTTAGGAGAAACCACCCAGAACAGACGGAGGGAAAAGAACAGAGCTTAGCTGATCTTCATTAGTGGATTCTCGTAACAAAATTTTGCATGTAACACCTTCATAGAATCAGATAGTATTCTTCTTTGCTTTTTGGCTTTTATTCTGGTGATGGTATCTTTCTTTCCGGTCAATATGTAACTGTTGTCATCTCTTTCATAAAAGTGTATCACTTCTTGCTTCTCGGCATCCACCAAAACATCGGAGCGTTTCTTTCGATGATAGTTCAAGGTTTCGAATTTTCTGTTCTTCGTGGCACAGGACAAAGCTCGGCGGGCACGTTCCAACACTCTATATTTCTTATAACACTCTATGGCGTTTTTAATGCCCGGCTGATTACTTGATACGTATTTCTGTTTTAGTTGGGCTATCAATGCGTTATGGAATATCAGTGTTCTTCGAACTTCCCCAGACATTCGATTATCTGAATTTCTGAGCATTATTTCTGCCTTGCTTTTTGGTGAGTCTTTTTCTGTTTGATTTTTAATCTTTTGGCTCCATTTTCTGGTGCCGGGGTAAGGGGCGGGTGTCTGTAAGCGGTTCTGCCAAAAAAAACACAATAAAAAAAATAAATAAATAAAGCAGGAAGTTACCCCAAAATGTGTTGCAAAATATAAACTCAATATCGTCATATTGTTTTATGGATTTGGGTGCAGACTTGACCTATCGAGTGTAGACCTACCTGGAAGTCCACTTCTACTTTTCTTCAAGCTTTCTGATTTTTTTTCAACTGCCTCTTTATTTTCCTTTGTTCTGTCCCGAGTTTATCATGGATTAGCACATAACCATATTTTTGTCAGTCACGCTCCTTTCTTAAAAACTCCTCCCTTGGCTCTTGGAGTCTTGGGTAAGCTTCTCCTTTTCCCTGTATCATCTGGCTCGTTCAGCAGCAGATATGGCCATTCCTGGAACACGTGATCGGGTAACGAGCTCAATGTGAGACAGTCATGATGTTTTCATATTACATTAAGGCATATTGCATTCATACATTACAATACATAAAGCGTAAATTCTCTGCGAATACGTTCATTTGTCATCTACGTAACAACATGTTATCTACGTCACGCTAAATGTCATCTACATCACACAAAATTGTAACTTAGATGACCTTGACGTAGATGACAATAATATCAGGTTTTAGGTCATGTGGCTAAATCTAAAGCACATAATATCTGCCTTGTTAGATCAATGGCTTTGTAACCTTCAAATACTATGGATTCCATGAGGTAAAATTCATAAAGACTTACTTTGTGTGTGGTAGCGAAGACGTTCATAGATGACGAAAATAACTGTACTAACCTGCATCTCCTCTTAAACCTGGGAAAATCATGACAAATTAAGCTCGTAAATTACACCGTCTTCTGTGAAGTTAAAAAAAGTCGCTTGTACGGGCTTTTCCAATCACGTGGTGGATCACACCGCCCCACTGGCTTTCTGGAAGCAGGTTCTGTCTTGACGTAGATGGCCGAAATATAGGGCCAACATATTTTTGGTTCAAAAGTTGAAATTTAATCAATGTATTGAAACGAATATGCATTATTATCTTTTTACACGCAACACATACCGGTTTCCATCACATTATTTGAAAAAAAACAACAACGCACAAATAAAATGACCAGTGTTTGTACCACAACCTGACACAGGTTATGAGGGACATGGCAATTTGGACTACACACCTACATAAAAATATTCACAAAAAAATGGAAAATATCGTTTTTTCGAAGATTGTGGGGATGCATTATGTTTTATTCTAATGGTGAAGTGTAGGATTCCTCCCCCACCCCCCAAATAAACAAATAGGCCTACCACAAATGTGTAACAACTTCCTGTGAGTAACGTCGGGGACAAGAAGCACTCTACTATGTCTATTTGTGTAAGATCAATACGAGGGCCTATGCCCTACATACTGCAAATGTGCAAGACATTTCGTAAATCTACATACGCATGCTGAACTGTTTTCTACCATTTGCTGTAATTATGCTACAATCTTCTCTAAGCAAGACAACCAGAAATAAATTTGTTTTAACTTTTTTTGACTGGAAGTCTACGCTTAACGAGTCAGTTTTATATTATGAGCTGCTGTCATAATTTTCCAGTGTTTGCTTCATTTATTTAAATAACGTAGGACTACATACACATGGATTGGTTATGTAATTTGTGACATAATATCAAGCGCTACTTATGCATGGATTACTTATGTGATTTGTGACATAATATCCAGTGCTACTAACCCTAAAGTATTTCAGGAAAGATGCCCTATAATATACTCTGTGGTCTTAAAATAATACACACCCGCTCTGTGTCATTTACACTAAGTGGCCATTACAGCGCAGCTGTATGTTATGTGACAGTGAGTACTGCGCAACAATATTGTATACCGGTACTTGGGCATGCCCACTGAGATACTGAGGTTTGAACAGGTTGCGTCACGCGAGCAGTCTTATAGGTACAGTATATCCGTATGTAAAATGAAAGCCTGTTATGTGGAAGCTGATAATAAGCCTATACCTTTATGCCTGTAGACTTTTGTACTGTATACGGGGCTTGAGGGCTGAAGTATTAAGGCTTTACACCTCAACCTTTTGTATCGATATAAGTCTTACAAGTCGACACACTAAAAAATTAATCGCGGTACAGCTGGTTTTATCTCTGGTTAGCTGGCGTGTGTAAACATGAAATTGTATAGCGGAAGTGAATGGACACATAATGTATCACCTTACTGACAAGAAAACGATCGTCATTATATGTCAGACATTGAGCCATAGGTCCCATATGCAAAGGTGTTTTACGTAACTGTATGAAGTCATGCTGAAAGCCAAATTTGGGCATGGTCATTACCGGGTCACGATACGTTATGACATGTTAACAATACTTACCAATCTTAAGCTAAAAAAATCAAATCAAAACTATTTTCATTAGCGATGATGAAGCAAATACAAATATATTTGAAAAGGTCATAAAAAGGCGCTTTTCTGAAAATAAATTGAAGTTTGAATATATTTAAAATATTCTGTGCAGATAGTTATGTCTTCCGGAACGGCTGCCTATGGAACACTGGACTGCGCTGGCTGAATATTAAAAAATACAATTCAGTTTTGATTTCAACTCTCCCAATATTCGTACGATGCGAGAAAAATGGGCCTAAAATCTAACACGAGTGGAACGAGTACAGTTTGAAAAAAAAAAAAAAAACAAAAAAAAAAATACAAACAACAAAAACAAAAAACGATCTGTTAAGTTTAGCAGAAGATGCTGTTGTTTGAGTGATGCTAGAATGTATTATGTTATAATAACATAAACTTTGTGGTATTCAACATGATAAGCTGAATGCCTTTATGTTGAATTAGTACGCTATACAATACGTGTGGTACATGTACATGTAGGCCTAACAGAATAATCTGCTGCAATAATAACAGAATATATTCTAGTGTTAACACGCACTATGAAAATGTGATGTTCTACTTCATCCACTTTGCTTTAAATGTGATTCATATGTTTGTGTAATGTATTTTTTGTAATATCTTTGCTTTTTCCATCCAAGAATCCATGATCAATTTTCAAAGAATCATTTGCTTGATTTCACAGCCGATAGTGAACACAGGTTGACCAGTTAGCAGCATATATACATGCGACTGTCAGTTATCAGTAGGCAAAGCGTAGGCCTACACTTAAAACATTAATCTGTTAATTTTAACACAAAGTCTGTTGTCTAAGTGATACTGAGTGTTTCTGTTACTGTATCATATGGGGCTTTCGTGGTGGAAGTGGTTAACAGCCAGCGCGGCGTAATATTCCAAGAGCCTCTCACCAATGCGGTCGCTGTGAGTTCAGTTCCAGCTCATGCTAGCATCCTCACCGGCCGTACGTGGGAAGGTCTGGCAGCAACCTGTTGTGGGCTTCTCACCGACTTCCTCACACGTTCAAGCTGGCCACCGTCGTAAAAGTGAAATACTCTAGAGTACGGTGTAAAACACCAATCAAATAGATAAATAAGTTATATTAATATAATATTTAGTCATATTCAACATAATAGCTTGTTAGTCTAATGCAATCTTTATGTTAAATTAACAGAATTTGTCTGCTGCAATATAGCAGAAAACAATTTAGCATCACAACAGTCTTTTTGTTAAAATGAACAGATTGAGTTTTTGAGTGTATAGGCCTAGCTAGCTGAGGGATCGAGGCGTCTTAACGTTTGAAGTCATGTGTGGTCAAGTTGCTAGGAAGCCTGGTACCATGTATAGTCCGCGTCGGGAGCGGTAGATCCAGGATCAATCCTGGATCGAGTCACACCTAAGACTTCTAAAAAAAGAGGAAGTTGTAACTTCCTCGCTTGGCGTTCAGCATGAAGGGGATAGTGCAATGATTGGTTAACCCGTATCAGTGTAATGGCTAGGGTGGGACGGCTTACTTGCCTTCGGTAAGTCGTCTCAGTGAAACAGCAACCAAAGAAATAAATAAACCACTAGTCAGTGTGGCTTGACATGGTACGTCAGCGCATTGTTATAGTCTATTTTTTTATTTTACACAGTCGCCTAGATTCAGCTGTCTGTAACGTGAGTCTTTAGTAAGTGACACGTAACATCCGTGGGTCAGTTGATTATCGCGCTAGCGCAAAATAATGACCCTCTCACCAATGTGGTCGTTATGAGTTCGAGTCCACTTTATGCTGGCTTCCTCTCCCTTACGTGGGAAGATCTGACAGCAACCTTTGGATGGTCGTGGGTTTTCCCCGGTGCTCTGCCTGGTTTCCTCCCACCCTGATGCTGGCCGCCGTGGAAATATTCTTGAGTACGGGATAAAACAGCAATCAAACAAATAAATAAATAAATTTGTATTTGTGTACATGAACGTTTCTTTATTCTCTGTGGTGATGGTTTGACTGTTCTGGCAGTCAGAAACGTGCCACGCTGTGTCCATGTTAAAGTATGAACCATTTTAAGACTGGATACCAACTTTAGCTTTAAGCCAAGTCTTCATACATGTACTTCGAACGTTCGCATTCTAGTTGTTCTGCACGTTGCAGGAGTGAGTGAGTGCTTGGGGTTTAACGTCGTTCTCAACAATTTTTCAGTCATATGACGACGAACGTTGCAGGAAGTTACGAGACTGTGGCATCGACTAGTTAAAAACACGTCTACTTCAACACCGCGGGAACCTCCCTGAAAATCTGCATCTTGACGATCATCATTGTGCTAATGACCTAAGAGAGCGTGGACTACCTGGCGCCGCTGCTGAGAGGTAGGCACGTGCTTTGGGGGTTGTTCGTACTGTGCCTTGCCAACATCTTCCCCAAATACCAGCCTACTTCTGGTGGGCTAGTAGTTCTACAACGACGGATTCTTCAACTATCACTGCCACAAAATGTTCTTCATGTTGACTGAAACCGTGTCATCAGGCATGGTCACATCTGTAAAATGTTGCAAATGAAATCAGTTCAGAGAAGATCCTTTTCGTCGTGGCAGATGGATCAGTTTCAAGCGGTTTTTCTCGGCTACGGTAGGAATTTTGAATTTGGCCTGACACCTTATCTTTTACACATAACAATTTTCCTCTGTACATTACACGTACAGATAGGAAGAAAGCTGGCAGGAAAGAACTCATAATGTCTATCTTGTTTAATGGTTTACTGGTGTTTGTTGGACGAGTCATATTCTTCGAATTTTTATGTTCATCAAACAGGAATTTTATGTAGGGGGAATAATATGTCAGCTTCGCCTGATCTATTCATTCTGTACTCAGTATTCATAACATGTTTGAGCCTTGATTTCACGCATGCGTGTAAATGTTATCTCTATTTTTATCTCGTATTTAACAATTTTTCATACGACGAGGTATCATCGTTTTGGTATTTGTATATTTGTATATTTGGATAGGATGTAATATGGATGCTTAGCGAGTTCATTTTTTGACTTTTCACTCCCACAGGTTTGGCCTTGAAGTATTATTGTTTAGAGATTTTAAACCTGAAAACAGTGCGCAAAAGAATTAAAACTCTCACATAAAACAATCAAATATCCTCTCGATGAAATCTGAACGGTACTGCCAAAATTACTCTACTTTATTTTCTCAATAAACCAACTAGACTTTTTCATTTACTCAATTCATAGGTCTAAAATTAGCCAGGAGGTCTATCCAGCAAACTATCAGTGGATGTCTTCCATAGGCTACATGTTATATTTCCATGAAATACTGAACATGTTCTTCAAGATAATCATGAAATTGTACATACCTATAAATGTTTGATATATCTACACAAATGTAACATATTTTGTTTTCATTTCAAAAGTCTCGGTTAATTCAGTCGTGAGTTTACATTAGATTTGTTGGTTTATGACTGACACACTTTGGCAGGGCTGCCAGACAGGGAAACGTCACTGTAAGACACTAGATATGACACACACCCAGCCAGCTGCTGTCACGTATTATCTTGCCTGTTGACTTCAGCCTAATTCCCTTAGTAGCCTACATGGTGAACATCAAGCCAGGTAGTACCATCAGTGTTAATTTTCAGGTCTATGGGCCGGTTTCATGAAGCATAGTGCTCAGTAGCCCTTAGCTAAGTGCACTTTATATCTCCAAAACACACATCGTCATGGCAGGTAAGGGCAAACTTAGCTAAACGAGCTTCATGACACCGGCCCCTGGGCCTGTATTTATCAAGCAACTTAAGACTTAAGTCATAAATTCCTTAAAATAACAAACTCGGAACAGGAAAGAGCTCAAATTGTAGTTGTAAATTCTTCTGCAGTAAAAAAAAAAATCAGTGTAAACATCATAAACTTTCCAGAGCAAAACATTTTCTTTGCAGCTGCATTTGAATTTTTAATTCAAGTCTTACGACGTTTGATAAATACGAGCCCTGGGCATAACTCCATTAAGGCGTGAATGATAGTCTTATGTTGACGTGGTACACACACCATAATCCTCCTAACCACTGGTCATTTTTACCAAGAAGCCTTAAACCAACTGATGACAAAATATGCTACCACAAAGTTTCACGTCACTGCTAGAAGACAAATATGTACATGTATAATTCATATTTCAACATCAGATTCTGAAGATATTCACAATAAAAATACATGCACATTTTTGTATTTATTTTACATTTTTCCCATATATTCTTTGTTTTACCAATTAATACTTTTCCATAAATTCGCATCTTGAAGTATTTCAATATTTAAAAGTATCTATTTTACTTTATATTAAAGTAGTCATGCTGACCAGATGACCAGATAATCAAGATGGATGTTGGCCAACAGGCAGCCAAATGTGCTCATGATTGTTGGCAATTTATCCCTTTTGTCTGAGATAGTCATGATAGACGCTGGCCACCTGGCAGATGAATGTGCTCAGGACTGCTGGCAGTTTATCCCTGCTATTTGAGATAGTCAGCCGAATGTGCTTGCGACCACTGGCAGATTATCTCTGCTGTTTGAGATAGTCATGATGGATGTTGGCCACCAGGCAGCCAAATGTGCTCATGACCAATGGCAATTTATCCCTTTTGTCTGAGATAGTCATGATAGACGCTGGCCACCTGGCAGATGAATGTGCTCAGGACTGCTAGCAGTTTGTCCCTGCTATTTGAGATAGTCAGCCGAATGTGTCCGAGACCACTGGCAGATAATCCCTGCTGTTTGAGATAATCAAGATGGATGTTGGCCACCAGGCAGCCAAATGTGCTCGCTACCACTGGCAGATTATCCCTGCTGTTTGAGATAGTCATGATGGATGTTGGCCACCAGGCAACCAAATGTGCTTGCAGCCACTGGCAGATTATCCCTGCTGTTTCAGATAGTCATGATGGATGTTGGCCACCAGGCAACCAAATGTGCTCATAACGGTGGGCAGCTCTTGTCCCTCCACCCATGTCAGCTTGTCATCTTGTTCCTTCAGCCAACACAGCCCTGCCATCCAGCTCTTATCATCCTCACCCCCTACAATCAGGATGGTGTTCTTGTACTTCACCACACCTGTGAAAACAAAAATTTGTTTTATAACTTAAATGCATCTGTTTTCTTTTGCATATAAACAGTAAGGCATAGGATTATAACATTCAAAGTAACATATACATCAGTTTATAGTTTGTCATGTTTGTTAAAAAGCAAAAAAATATATAAAAACAAAAGTTTGCAACTGTACAGCTTGTAAGTTGATAATACAAAAAAACAAAGTGTATATCACATTAAGTGCTGCTTTTTTGAAGTAACACAGTTTGCTTTAATGTTCAGATTTTATTACAGGGCCACTGAATAGTTTTTTTTTTGTGAAGGTTGGTAAATCTTGTAAGTAATGACATCAACAGTGTTATTCTAAGATCTTCATGTGCTTCTGACTTTGCATTTTACAAGCCAGGTGGAATGCAGTATTTTTTTAATAAAATGAGAAGACCCATTGTTGATGTTTCAATATTTTCACCATTCTTTCTACACCTTTATTTTTTCTTTTTTCACCACTAAAAAACTGATTTTGAGTATCTGTGTTCTTGCATTATGTAGGCTTATTGGCGAATCAATAAGATTATAGGTTGGGTTCAGCTAGGTAAAAAACAGCTATATACTTTATTTACAATATTGTAGGACATATGGTAAAAACAGCAGGCCTGCCTTGAATTACCTCCCTTGTCACATGAAAGTTACGCCATGACGTGGAATTAGTTTATCATGCATGAAACTGTGACAAGTGGGACCTAGTCTGTTAATCTATGCAGGATGTAGAATTGTCACAACAGTGACAACTACTTTCTGACAGTCGCAGAAATGTGAGATCTTAAATGAAGTCGACGTGTTTCAGCTTGGGTAGAATATGCGTATCTGACAGTTCGTCAAAGTCATTTGTTGTAGACCTACATGGACATGTATTTCATTAGTGGATTTTTAAATTTACTTGGAATCATTTTCAGCTTCATTTTTAAGCCACTTAACCACAGCTTGCTCCTAGGGACGCAACATATACGTATGTTTGATCTCAAGGGAGGTAATTTGTGAGATACTATGTCAAATACACCTAAAGAAATATGTAAAGCCTTTTGAAAAACAACCAACAAAAAAAAAAGCTGTGACAAGTGATAGTCAAATATGCCATTTTTCACAGATATAAGCAAACTTGGCAATGATGCCATTTATCTCTTAATAAAGGGTTGAACAACAAAATCAAATGCAACTGCTTCCAGAATGATCTTGTGCTCAGAATTATGTAAATTTACAATATTTGCAAAAGCTGTTTAAATAGTGAAGTTTGCTCTTATTCTTATTTTTGGTTGAGGGCCTTCGTGACTGAGGGGATTAGCACTCCAGCTTGGCGCAATGGCCAAAGAGCCTCCCACCAATGCTGATGATGTGAGTTTAAGTCCAGCTCATGCTGGCTTTCTCTCCAGCTGTATGTGGGAAGGTCTGCCAGCAACCTGCGAATGGTCATGGATTTCCCCCCGTATCGTATGAGTGAAATATTCTTGAGTACAGCATGAAACACCAATCAAATAAATGAATAAATATTTTTGGTTGTATCTCAAGAAAAAAAATGACCATGATTCATTAAATATTGTGATGTTGAATGTACAATGTATGTGTAATTGTATTACCATGACATGCTGTCTTACCTGCCCCACAGAGGGCATTGGGCAGCTCTGGGCCGGTGGTCCACTCGTCTGTGGTGGGGTCAAACACTTCTACACTGCTCACACAATGCTCTGGAAGAAACTCCTTCCTCCATTTGTCACTGATGGCCGAGTTACCTCCTACGACACAAAATTGAGGCAAAAAAAATACAAAACATTTAATCTATTACTACAAAGGATCATATAATTTCCATCAATGAAACCAGTGTAAACTCAAATGTTGTCTTCAAACACAACCTTAAGCATACAAAAATTACAATATGAGAGAAAGTTTGTTTATTTATTTATTTATTTATTTGATGGGTGTTTTACGCTGTACTCAAGAGTATTTCACTTTTACAACGCCGGCCAGCATTATGGTGGGAGGAAACCGGGCACAGCCCGGGAGAAACCCACAACCAACCACCCGCAGTTTTCTGTCAGACCTTCCCACATTACGGCTGGAGAGGAAATCACAGCGACCGCATTGGTGAGATTATAGATTGTGCAAACACAATACACAATTGGTGTAGTCTTACTCTGGACATATTGACAGCACAAGCGCTTTACTTTGAAACAAAATTTTTTCAAAAACTTTGTCACCAAAAGCACTGTGAGTTTTGGTGAGTTAAACTTCCATTAAACCATATTAGCTAACAAGACCAAGGCATTGGCATGGCATGATCTCCAAAATCTGGGGTTTACTGTAACGTGTACATGTCGGAATATAATCCTCCACTCCAGTTTTACCTCCCATCTCCTTACCTATCACATAGATCTTTTCACGAAACACAACACTTCCAGCAAGAACCCGAGGCGTGGACATGGGAGGTAACTCCTGCCAGACATCAGTTGCTGGATCGTATCTGAGTAAACACAAGAAAGAAGTTTATTTATTTATTTACACATGTGATTGGTGTTCTACGCTGTACTCAAGAGTACATGTATTTCACTTACATGACAGAGGCCAGCATAATGGTGGGAGGAAACGATGAACAGCCACTGGGGAAACCCACTACCATCGACAGGTTGCCGGCAGACCTTCCCACATGCGACTGGAGTGTTAAGGCCTGAGCAAAAGCTGGATTTGAATTCACAGCGATCACACTGCATGGTGAGAGGCTTCTGGGTCATTGTACCACAAGGGCACACTAGAAACCACTAGCCCACTGAAGCCCCTAATAAATTTTAGTCCAAGGTTTTCATATTACAGTACAGGAAAAAGTATCAAACACTCAATCTACCAGGGCTGACTTTACAAAGTCAATGTTACAAATGTGATTTTAATGTTAAAATTGGACACAATTGTCAAGTGCTATTTTAGGATAAACATATTGAAATCTGAACTACCCTGAACATTTATACCTTTGTACACTGATGTTTGAAATTTTAGCTTCAGTGAAATACAAATGGATTTAAGGAAGAAGCCCCATACTTCATGTAGATGACATGTTTTTTTTCTTTTTCTTTTTGCGTTTGAATTTCTCTTCATTTGACAGTTCACTTTACTTCAACATACATCCACTGAATCCACTATGATATACCTGAATCCACTCTGATATATATGAATCCACTTTGATATACCTGAATCCTTTTTGATATACCTAAATACAGTTTAACATACCTGAATCCACTCTGATATACCTGAATACAGTTTGACATACCAGAATCCATTTTGACATACCTGAATCCATGCTGACATACCTGAATCCACTCTGATATACCTGAATCCACGTTGACATACCTGAATTCATTTTGACATACCTGAATCCAATTTGACATACCTGAATCCACTCTGATATACCTGAATCCACGCTGAAATACCCGAATTCATTTTGACATACCTGGATCCATTTTGACATACCTGAATCCACTTTGACATACCTAAATCCACCCTGATATACATGAATCCACTCTGACACACCTGAATCCATTCTGACATACCTGAATCCATTCTGAAATACCTGAATCCTTTTTGATATACCTGAATACAGTTTGACATACCTGAATCCACTCTGACATACCTGAATCCACTTTGATATACCTGAATCCTCTCTGACATACCTGAATCCATTTTGACATACCTAAATCCTTTTTGACACACCTGAATCCATTCTGACATACTTCGATCCACTATGACATACCTGAATCCACTATGACATACCTGAAACCACTTGGACATACCTGAACACTTTCATATACCTGATTGCACTTCGACATATATAGATATGGGTATGTTATAGGTGGTCTAACCAAGTGAGAAAAAGAAACTCAATATTTCTGCTACAGTTACATACATATTGGTTAACATGAGCAGACCAGGTGTCACAAAAATTAGAAGAAATATGGTACCTATATTCGCCCTGATATGTCCGTATGCATACTGACATACCAATATGCTTGAGGACTTACCTGAATGCACTTTGACATACCTGTATGCTTTAGGACTTACCTGTCTTACCTAAATGCACTTTGACATACCTGTATGCTTTAGGACTTACCTGTCTTACCTGAATGCACTTTGACATATCTGTATGCTTTCGGGCTTACCTGAATGCACTTTGACCTACCTGTATGCTTAGGACTTACCGGAATGCACTCTGACATACCTGCATACACCCAGACATACCTGTCTGCATACCGACATCCCTCAATGCACTTTGACATACCTGTGTGGCTTAGGATTTACCTGAATGCACTTTGACATACCTGTATACACTCAGGCATACCTGTCTGCATACTAACATCCCTCAAGGCACTTTGACATGACTGTAAGCATACTGACATACCTGTATGCACTTTGACATACCTGTGTGGCTTAGGATTTACCTGAATGCACTTTGACATACCTGTATACACTCAGGCATACCTGTCTGCATACTGACATCCCTGAAAGCAATTTGACATAAGTGTATGCATACTGACATACCAGTATGCACTTTGACATACCTGAGTGCCTTAGGACTAACCTGAATGCACTTTGACATACCTGTATACACCCAGACATACCTGCCTGAAAACTGACGTATCTGAATGAACTTTTGACATAACTGTATGCATACTAACATACCTGAAGGCACTTTGACATACCTGTATTCACAATGACAAGTCCGGAATACACTTTGACATACCTGTATGCATACTGACATACCTGAAGGCACTTTGGCAGACCTGTATGAACAATGACATGCCTGAATACACTTTGACATACCTGTATGCATACTGACATACCTGAAGGCACTTTGACATACCTGTATGCACAATGACATGCCGGAGTACACTTTGACATACCTGAATGTACTCTGACATACCTGTATGCCTACTGACATACCTGAATGCATTCTGACATGCACAATGACATGCCTGAATACAATGACAGGCACAATGACATGCCTGAATACAATGACATGCCTGACATACCTGAAGGCACTTTGGCAGACCTGTATGCACAATGACATGCCTGAATACACTTTGACATACCTGTATACATACTGACATACCTGAGGACACTTTGGCATACCTGTATGCAAATGACATGCCTGAATACACTTTGACATATCTGAATGCATTCTTGCATACCTGTATGCCTTAGAATCTACCAGAATGCACTTTCACATACCTGTACAGACCATGACATACCTGAATGCATGTTGACTTCAAAACTGTACCTGTATACATTCTGACACACCTGTGTATCTGATGACTTACCTGAATGCATTTGGCATACCTGTCTGCTTTGATACAATTTGACATACACGGTACCAGCACTGTATGCACTATGATATACTTGAAGGCACTTTAACCGACCTGTATGCATTCTTGCTAACGTCAGTTCCTCCCTCCCCTCCAAACACGTACAGCTTGCCCCGGTAGCTGACCGCTGTCACAAAACGAAGCCTCTGGGGTAGATGTGCCACGTTGGTCCAGGTGTTTGTCAAGGGGTCATACTTCTCCACGCTGCTCAGAATCACCGAAACATCCTGACCACCGATGGCATAGGCATTCCTATGACAGACAGACAGACAGAGCAAAGTGCTGGTCAGGGAGATCTGCACACATACTCTCAGTGTGTACATGCACATGTGTTTTAGATTAGATTCAGTTAGATTACAACTTTCATCCAATATAAAGATATGAATTCACAAATTTTGAGAGCAAAATTAATGCAATTTCCAGGCTAGGGTTATCAGTTTAAAAGTGTATTAAAAGCTTAACTAGGTTTAAATCTTTAAACTAGTCTCCTAATAAGCTTACCAAGTAGATGCCACTTTAGTGGAGTACAGCTATACAGCCTACATGTACATGTTTGAGTTGTACCTGGCTTCACTATATATGTATGTATGCTTGGGGTTTATCGTTGTACTCAACAATATTACAGTGCTATGAGGACAACAAGGAGTCATTAGATGTGTGTACATATACTGTGTCTTCATATCAGTACACAGTCTCATTATTTTGACATCCAGGGAACAAGTTCTGTTCCGTTGCTCTAGCCTGTAAGTGCTTAGCGCCAAGCGAAGCAGCAACAAGGACCATATTTAAAGTCTTTGATATGACCTGACGTGGGTTTCATCCCAGGTCACCCGACTTTGACACAGATCCTCTGACCACTAGGCAACCAAAGCAGTCTACCTAGCTTCAAGATACAATGCTGCAGATTTTTCTTTAAAAAATTTGACCGATGTAAGTCCCATCAGACTTTACACTTTTAAACAGCCGGGGCAAATTACTGAACTTCTTCAGTAACTTCTTCCACAATATTAGTATTTTCCAGAGACTGACATACTTGTCAACAAAGCAGAGTGCAAACTGATAGCGGGCCATGTTCATCTTAGCTTTGGGCTGCCATGTGCCATCAGTCTGGTCAAAGACATACAGAGTGTTGGAGACGCCCTCTGTGGTGATAGAACCACGGTAGTTGATCTTCCTGATTGCTCCTCCCGCCAGGTAAATCTGGTTGTCCCCTGTCACAGCAACACCTTCAGAAACAAAGACAGTAGAAAAAAGCTCCTCACAAATCAAGTTATGATACTGTACTCAACTCTATAATTTGGAACTCTTGTCAGCTCATAAGTCAGAACTGACAGCTAGACCTAGAACAGATGGTGTCCAGTGGGTGGATATTCCTCGAGCTACAGGATATGTCTGCTACGTCGTACCTCCGATCAGCTGGACTGACCCCTGATCCGTTCCTGGCAGGGCCACCCCTCTGCTAAAGTATGAAGACTGGCTGCCCAACAGCTGGAAGCTGCACTCAGCCGTGAGAACAACAACTTTTGTTACAATCTGTTCACATAGCTGAACACTTTACTCTAAAAACTCCATTTACTAATCTAACGTGTACAAAGTCTTAGTCGTTTTTCTCCACTGATTTGCAAAAATATACATACATATACTTTACAGATTTTAATATTTCCCTGATATTCCACAGCATCCTGAAGCAAGTCTTTAATATCGCTCAAGCAGATGGTACATGCCAATCGGTGAACATATACCAGCTTTTTCACCTAACTACAGAAATACACTTGCCAGCATGACACTGGCCTTTTCAGGAAGCAAACAATGCATGTAAAAACTGGTAAATTTGCCACAAAAATTATGTATCTGAAACAATGTTGAAGTTCTTTGTTCAGTCCATACTATGTGTATATACATATTTGGTGATCTTACTCAAAATAACACCGCAAATATATAATCCTGTTTATTCATTATTTTGAAATTCTTATACAACACAAGACCTGGTAGAATTAATGAAAGATTCCAAAACAATGGAAGTTCTGGCCCTTTTTTAGATGTACATGTAGCTTTCCGCATCAAGCATGAAGAACTCACCGTTTTCTTATGCTAGGGTAGGAATAAAATCCCTTAACCACTAGAGCACCTAAGCCAAGGGGTGTCAAATTTGTATCTAGGAAGCCTAAAAATGAGCGCATACACAAACGAAGAGTGCTGAAAGGCACCTGCATTGTGATCAAGGAATATCTGACACAACGTAACCAGCAGTTGTTGAGAACATGTGGCTAATCCTGTTGTCAGTTCGGCATGGTCCAAGGACAGGAAAATATATGTCAAAAATGCTCATGAACAAGTCAAGCAAATCCGTGGTTTGTCTGATTTGCACAATTTCAAAGGTGGAATGGAACAGACTGACCTTCTTTCTTGCCTTTCTGATCTTATTTCTGGTCAGCGTATACACATATTTTTTTCATTTTTTCGTTTTTACTTTTTTCTATTGAAAACTGTGCACAGCTATATGCTGTGTATGTGTATGTATATTTGTATATGTGTACATGTATGTGTGTGTATGTATATGTGTATATGTAAGTGTGTGTATGTATATGTGTGGATGTAATTGTATATATACATGTATGTATAGGAGGGTAGTGTTGGTATGCATACATGGATATGTTTGTATGTATATTTCATATGCATATTTGAGTGTGTATGCAGGTGCTTATGTGTGTATGTATATATATATATATATATATATATATATATATATATATATATATATATGTATGGGCGTATATGTATATGTGTATATGTATATGTATAAGTGTATATGGTGCGTGTATGTATGTGATATACGTTTGTGTTGTGTGTGTAGACATATACATGTATATATTTCAGGATGTATATGAATACAAGCGTGTATGGATAGGTACATTTGCTTTCAAACTGAAGACAGGAGGGTTTATTTATAGAACAGTTTTCACTGATCGCGATGAGACTTTTCTGCATATGTGCGATGCGCACCTGTACTACCAAACGGTTGCACTTAATCCTTTTCCTTTTTTCCACATTTCTTTGTTTTCATTGAATGTGTTTCTGTGAACTGTATATATGTAATCCACATCTTCTTACTTGGTACAAAATGTCGACTTCCCACATACTTTTGTTAAATAATGTATCTTGAAAAACACAGAATACCTCCACAAACCACCTAGATGATGAGTCTATGTATGCCAACTGCCCTTTGTGCTGTATTTACAAAGGCAGTGTGGGCTGTGGGGTGACAGACAGAAGGATGAATGCTTGTATGACTGAATATGTGAAGTGGCATTTTGATAATTCCAAAAATGGCTGAGACAGTGAACACAGTCTCCATGAACTGCCAAGGATTGGCAGATCCTAGGAAGAGGAAGGATGTTTTCCATTTTTTTTAGAAAGAAAAAAATATTCCATTATTTGCTTGCAGGATACACATAGTGACCCTACTTACAGAAATATTCTTAAAAGAGAATGGGAACACGATGCATGGGTAAGCCCTTTCACTTCTCACTCAAGAGGCATAATAATTCTTATAAACCCCAATTTTGGCTACAAAATAGTGTAGATTCTGACCCAAATGACAATTATAAATGAGACCAAAATATCCATAATGCACCCTAACTTTATGTAGTATACATGGACCAAACAGATAAACTATCTTTCTATAATGCAATTATTAAAAATATTGAAGAAATATCTAGCCCTTCTGTAATCATCTGTGGGGACTGGAATTTAGTTATCAACCCTGAAAAAGACACTCATAATTATCAGCATGTAAATAATCCTTTGGCCTGACAGAAAGCATTGAATCTCATAAACAAAAATGAATATACAGATGTTTGTAGGCAAATGCATGAAAGAGACAGACGGTATACATGGCGAGGCAAGAATCTGAAAAAACAAGCTAGACTCAATTTTTTCTTGGTGTCAAAGGATATTTTCAATATCTGTACAAAAGCGGAAATCATTCCAGGTTATAGGAGTGACCACTCCGCAGTAACACTAAAGTGTAAATTCATAAACTGTGACCGTGGTAGGGTCACAGTTTATATTAAACTGTGGAAATTAAACTGTTCACTCTTAACAGACCAACCTTACATCGATTTAATAAAAAACGCAATTAACCGAACAAGAGACAAATACTGTCCCCTAGTTTACAACAGAGAAAATTTTAAAAAATATTCCCAAAGAACAACTACAGTTTTGCATTAGTGACCAGTTATTTTTAGAAATACTACCAATGAAAATAAGAGGAGAAATCAATAAAATATTCATCAACAAAACGCAAGAATGAACAAAGCAGAGAAACAGAACTGGAAAAAGAAACTGAACTACTAGAAAAAGAAACTGAAGGCAATTTTATGAATGTACCTGATTTAAAGCTCGACAGAGTGAATAATCTGAAAATAGAATACGAAAAGCTGAGAGAAAAAGAGATGGAAGGTATATTAATCAGATCAAAGGCAAACAAAACTGAATGGGGAGAAAAATTTACACAATATTTTTAGCACTGGAGAAGAAAAATTATACAAACAAACTGATTTCAAAATTAACACTTGGTGATGGAAAAGAAATATATCAAATGATGGAAATATTAGCTGCACAAAAACATCATTACTCAAATCTGTATAGGAAAATAGGTAACGAGAGAAATGACCTTAGGTGATTTTTGAAAGATATAAAACTAGACAGACTCTCGAATAGGGAGGCAGCCAAATTAGAAGGCTTACTGACCTGGTTAACGACAGCCTTAAGAAATATGAAAAACAACAAAACTCCAGGAATGGATGGTTTTCCGGTAGAATTTTATAAAATGATCTGGAAAGACGTTGGACAATTTGTTCTAAGATCAGGCAATGAAGGATTTGCAAAAGGCGAAATGTCAATATCTCAAAAGCAAGGAATTAAAACATGCTTACCTAAACCAAATAAAGCAAGAGACAAGTTAAAAAACTGGCACCCCATTACTCTGTTAAACATAAATTATAAAATATACAGTGCTTGCATTGCAAATAGACTACAACTTGTCCTTGATGACATCATAAATGAAGACCAGAAAGGTTTTATTTCCGGAAGGTGTATCGCAGAAAATATACATCTAATTTACGACATCATGTTCGAAACCAAAGATAAAGTAATCCCGGGACTTCTGCTGTCTGTTGATTTTGAGAAAGCCTTCGATTCTATCTTATGGTAATTTACGGAAGAAGTCCTTATGACGTTCAATTTTGGAGATGATATGAGATCATGGATTCAACTGTTTTATACAGATAATTCTGCCTGCATTCTTCAAAATGGCACTGTGTCTTCTGTGTTTAATATTAGCAAGGGCTGTAGGCAAGGCGATCCCATTTCTCTATATCTTTTTCTCTTATGTGCCGAGATTTTGGTTTTAATGATACAAAGCAATCATGACATAAAGGGACTATCCACAAACGACACAGAACATGAAATAAGCCTATATAATGATGATACTCAGCTCTTTTTGGATGGGTCTGAAAAGTCACTTTCAGAGGGATTAACTTGCTTAGGTACATATTATGAATACTCAGGATTAAAAATGAACATAGAAAAAACCAAGGCTGCATGGATAGGATCTCTCTCGAGCTCAAATGTAAAATTATGTCATTTGGTTAAATTAGATTGGGTTGAGAAACTAAACATACTGGGCTTAAATTTTTCAACGGTGGATTTTAACAACATATGGAAATTACCTTGCCAGAATAGAAGACTTGAAAAATGACCTTCAAAGATGGAGAATCAGGAACCTATCCTTACTAGGGAAAATAACAATTATAAAATCCCTAGCTTTGTCAAAATTACTTCACTTGTTTCTTTCCCTCACAAACCCACCTGACAGTACTCTGAAAGAAATAAATGTACTGCTTTATAAATTCGTATGGAACGACTGTCCCGATAGGATACAAAGATCCATCTTAAACAGAAGCTACGATGAAGGTGGACTTCGTATGGTAAATTTAATGCCATTTGTACAATCACTAAAAATGTCTTGGATGAGAAGACTACATCTCGTGAAAGGAAAATGACAAAGTGTAAGTTTTTGTCAAAATGACTTGGAAAGACTGTCCACTTTAGGTGGGAAATATATTCCGCAAATAACAAGAAGAATAGGCAACCCTTTCTGGGTAGATACACTAAAGGCATGGGAAGCGTTTACACAAAAATGGATAATAAATACATCATAAATATACTTGATGAACACTTATGGTACCACCCCTACTTTCAGGAACCAAGTTTTTTCATTTCCCAGTGGTATGCAAATAATATAAGGTTTTTGAGGGAGCTAGCAAAACCGGATGAACATTTGTTAACATTTACCAAGTTAAAACAAAAATTCAAAGTAAATGGTACATTGCTGGATTATAACCGGCTACTTAAAAATGTTCCAACCGAATAGATTAAACTCATAAACAATGAAAAAAAAAGACACCTACTGTCCTTCTTTCCCCAAAGCTCTCAGATTACTGGCGAAGCAGAAACAAGGTTCTAAGATTTTCTATGACCTACTAATTAACAATTCACAGCTTAAGCTAAAAATTTGCGACATTCATTGAATGTCCCGAATCACAAACGCTTTGGAGTGACTACAAAAGGGGTTATCACAAATATACAAGGTTAATATGAAAATGAGGCCTAAAATTATAAGTATGGGATGGGGAGAGACAGGAAAAAAGACATGTTTAAATTTACTGATGATTCTAGCTAAAACGTACATGCTTGATAAAAGACAAAACAAAACCAAAATGAATCTAAAGCATCTGATCAAATATACAGCGAACCACTAAAGGCTAGAAAAATATATATCTGAAGTAACCAGAAAACAAGATGAATTCTCAGAGCAATGGGAAAATTTTGACATTTTAGACTTAGAAATATCATAAGCGTGAAGATTTGAATGTGCGTGGTATGTGCTTGTGGATGACAAAGAATGAAATCAAACATGGAATCTGACTGGTGGAAAGAGAAAAAAAAAAATCCCTTTTCACACCCTTAATTTGTATACCAGTAAACAATACTAGACATTATTCCACCCTACCAGTGTAACCTCAAATGATCTAATAACAGCATTCGTTATGTGAAGATTGGGGTATCAATCAATATAAGTCACAGAGTGTTCAAATATAAAAAATGCTGTGTTGGCACTGTGTGCAAATCACAATCAAGAGACCTGTCAATCACTACTACTGTAGACCTGATCCAGCCAGAGATGTCTTTACAATAGCCTCAATGGTTACAAAATCACTTAAATACACCCACCTTTTTGTGGTGGTTTAATTCAGTGAAATGCCTAAGATACAAGGAAATAAATAAACAGGTTTGCGTATATATAAACTACTTCCGTCTGTCGATGGACGTTGTAAATAAGTCACCGTGCAGGTGCATGTGAATTCACTGAAGTTCATCTGCTAGACTCAAGTAGGCAGGAAACAAGACCAAGAGTCAAGGGATATTTTCCTACCCATTCAGGGCAAGCCAGACATCTCTGTCACCATCAGCCCAGTCTGGTCGCCTTTGGTAGCTGACAATAAGGTTCAAAAAGGTGATTCTTTCCATACACGCACAGGTGTATAGGCCTACACGTGCACCCTGTTTCTGTTACACAAGGTGAATAAACAAATCTCTGTCCAAGGATTTAATTCAGTGTATGGTTGGCAAGCTGGAAGTACAGTTTGAATTCTTGAAGAAGTGAAGGTGTTACATTTAATTACCGCACATGTGCCTTGAGCCTGCATGGTTTAAAAGTGTGTTATCAGCCATAAAAATTATCTTCCCTTGATGTATCCCAATATTCAAAACATTTCAAACATGAACCTAAATGTGTAGCTATTTCCTTCCCCTCCATCTTTTCATATCTATCTTATCTTACAGCGTAGCATTGAAGTGTAGCTCACACTGGCCCCCCAAATGAGCCCTTTCAGTACAGACCAATGTGTGGGAAAATTTCCTAATATATTTGGACTGAGCTGCCAATCATCCATTACATGTATTCCTGCCAAAACCATACAGCTGTGATTATTCCAAGGGACTGTCAGCTCTCAGGAAATGCTAGCCTCTGGTTTACAGTAAAACACTGTTTAGAAATTGTTGCAATGTACTAGTACATGCATGTGAAGCTTGTGATGGGTGTATTTCTACACATGTATCTATTTCCACTCCTGCCAACACCATCTTCAGGAATGACAAATCAGAAACATTTAAAACCAAGCTTGCAGCCTGGATGTTTCAGTCTGCAAATGCTTTCCTTTAACTTAAATATTTTTAATTGCTTGGTCAGACTTGTCCGAGTACGCTGACTGTTGGCTGAGAAATATTGATATACGCCATATGCATAGCTGTTCAGCCACAGTCAGAGTTGAGTAATTGTGTCTCAATGGTGGGACACGGCTAGCAGCCCCAATAACCACTTCACCTACCTCTAGTTGCTTACATGTAAATCCGCGCCATAACATCTCCCCTTCTGTCCGCCACACAAATTTTTTTTGATGATAATCCAAGAAAATTATCGTTTAACGTATAAAATGCCTCCTGTCAATTACTTCTATGATAATTAAAAAAATTGTACTGTACACTTGATTACAAATTAGAAAATCACAAAGTCAGGTCTTTCATGTGATACATGTATCGGTATCATATTATCCTGTACTTCTGTTTTGAGAAGTGAGAATCTAAAGAGCCAATCCCTTACCTGGGCTATAGAGACTTTGCGGCAGTTTGCAGATATGGATTACCTCCCCTGATCTAGGCAATAACATCTCCATGCTGTTGAATTTCTTTAGGGAATCTTCAGTGTACGGGTTGGCTAAGATCATGACACCTCTTTCGTAGGGCATTCCGCGCCGTGGCATCAAGTTTACGTCCATTTCGTTCTGGCGGTTTTTCAACATGTGATAATACCTGATCAAGTTCAGTCTATTGGCTAAGTTTTCATTCGTACGCAGAAGAGTGTCTGGGTCGATTTTATCACAGAAGTAGTATGAGCTGATGTTTGCGAACCTGACGCATTCCATGACAGGGACAAGAAACTTGAGTCTTTCAGTCATGTCAATCTTCAACCATGCCATGCATGCTTCGTATACAGTCTCCTCCAAACTGACATTAATATCGTCATCCAGGAGTATTTCCACCAGTTTGTCCGCAGGTAAAGACAGAAATTCGTGCTGTTTGCACAATACTGTGAACTGATTGTTTATCATCTCTTTCGCCTTCATGGCTAGTACAGCACATTCGTGAGCACGGGCGAAAAAGTAGACGCCAATACAGTTTGAAACATTTATATGGTTCATCATGAACTCTGCGCATCCTGTTCGAAGCGACAGTAGCTGGAAGAGATTTGCGGCAGAAAGCAGATTTTGAACAGAGTCTTCAGAGAGAAAAACCTGGCCAGTGTAAATGTAGTCGAGGACTAATTCCATTGTAGAGGAATCCATGTCCTTGAGAGTTATCTTCTCCTGACGGCTCTCTGACATGTCACTGTTGAACATTGCCATAAAGAAGGGACTTGAAATCGCCAGTACATTGCGGTGACATGGAAACTCTCGCTCTTCCACCACTAATATCACATCCACAAACTCCTTGTTCTTGTACAACTTGGAAAATCCCTTCAGTAAGTTGGCTGCACGCTCTTCGTCTTTGAAGCGGTCATCGCCATTGGTGGAGGCGCAGCTGTCGCTGGTCTGTGAAAGGAGGGACAGCTCCATGATTGGAGGCGTGCCTGTAACCGGCCGCTCTCCAGACTCCGCTTCCTCCCCACTCATTGATCAGGCCTCAGTTGTCTCCCCTAAAATTAGTTTTAGTAAACTGTTACTATAATTCACGGAGCATCGATATAATAATAACTTAATTATATAGCAGAATTCGCAATTCATACCTTAAATGTTTGCGAAATCAAAATGAAACTTAAAATGGTGAGACTAAAACACAACTTTGAAGCACATATGCTATAAGACACTATGTGTCAGACACGGTATGTGTAAAACCTGCAGTATTTAATCTGAACATTTCATCTTTAATGCTTTGTAGCTCAATTATCTATACTAATTATAATAATGTAAAATCTGATAAAGGGAGTCACTCTTATGAAACAAGTCTAGAGATACGAACTGCTAGTATATGTAATACCATATACATTACTGTATGTAGCAGGCTGATGTAAGCACCATCTACCTTGGAGCTGGAGAGAATTTCTTGTTAGTCAAGCGTAACAATACCTCAGAAGTGTTGACTGGAAACCCACAGATCAGTGGTTCAAAGCCCGATCACATGTATACTCAATTAAACATCATGCAGGTAGCTGAGCCTTTTATAGACTCACAAGCTTGAGTAATATTAGACAAGATAAGTTAGGGGGATCTCGCTCAAAAACTAAGACTGCTGAAAGATGTGATTGTATGGTTGCTGTGAATATGTAAGATGTGAATTCAATCCAGCAATTACTGTAAAGACCATGCCTTTTAACCTTGTTAGTGTGCAAGAGCAATCACCACCCCCAACGCCAACCCCTACCCCACCCCCACCTCATCTTGTCTTGTCAACACCTACATAAACTCCTGAGTTTACTGTCCCTGATGTTCCATAATATGACTGTAAAAAGCACACTGAAGTAAACAAAAGAAGTCAGCAAAAGAGGTCAGAGGGATCAAAACCAGGGATTGCTGGATTGGATGCTGCTTTAATTCAGGAGGTTTGTCTGGTAGACTAGTGTCTTTACACTTGTCATCGGAAATAAGAATGATGTCATATAGAAAAGTATAAAACCTTGAGTACAGTACGATGTCCCTCAACCCAAAAAAAAAAAATTAATAAATAAAACATAAATAAAAAATATTAAAATGTTGCCTACATGTATAACAGATTTATGTACAGTATATATTTAAAAGTACCTATATTGAAACTCAGGCACAGGTTATTAATATATATATACACTAGCCTAATAAATTAAACGATGTACTGTATCTTTAACAAATAAGTGGCATGGCTATAGGGCCTATGCAATTTCCTGTTTTGACTCTGTTTAAATGCATATTTCCTTAATCATTTCCTCACAGCATAGGACTACATATGTAAGACAAAAATTAGGCAAACATCGGACAAAGCTATAACACTGTTAGTATGCAGCAAGCCTAGGTTAGTGTCCAGTGATCAACCACTGGGCCCTATATTTCTGCCACTACAGTACATTTAGCCTATATAACCAGACAAGGGCATGGGCACGATTAAACGGATTCTGTTTCTATCCAACACACAATCTGTTAAATTACTCAGGTTTATCACCTTGTTTACACAGCTGAGTCAATGAAACAGAACAGCATGTTTCCTCTCACCTTGTGTCAATAGCGGAGAAATAGAAAAAGAAAGACACGGCCGAAACTCGGACCTGTCATGAAATTCAACTCATGTCGAAAACTGAGCACTGCATAATCGCGCAGTTTACGGATCCGTCAGATCATAACCCCTCAAAGCGCATGCTCCTCTGCCTTTCGCTCGACTGACGGTAGACAGCTTTACCTCCCCTTAAACTGCTCGCTTTCCATCCACCAGGAAAACAGGCTTACATGTACATGCAGCTTTGGTTAACCTTTGTATCTAGTGGCCTTGTTTAAGTTCAGTAGCCTACAAACATTTAAATGTATTTACATGTGTGACATTCAGCGGATCTATGGATATGGCCTTTCACTCAGTCGCCTAGACCATATATAGGCTATAGGCCTACCTCTTTCCTACATCATTGAAAACTCCTCTTTGTAATCATGATTTCCGTTCCATTATCGTACTATATATACTTTCTTGGTTTCTTGGAAGTTTGTGTTGAACGTCGTTTTGAGAATTGGCTTCGCGACTATTTACCTGGAACGTCCATCTTCGTTTACGGCTGCATGGTATACGAATGTCTGTTTCAACGCATAGACCTCAGATGATAGGCTGTCTACTAGTTCATATTGATGGAATCAGTGTGCTATTTTGAAAATCTGACATTCGGTGTAGGCCTAATACTGAGTCCATCGCTGACTCTCAAACAAATCGCCGCACATCTGCGCACTCCAGCTCGATGGATCCGGTCTCAATGAGGTCTGCCCTCGTCGCACCCAAACTCATCTGCACTATAAATAGGCCTACAGATTCTATGTTATGCCTTTTTGGAATGAATTAAGAAGGTTGAAGTTGTTCTTGCAGCCGGCAATCGAAATATAATTTTTTTTTTTATTTTGAGGATTTCGATACCGGTACCAACATTCATTGGCATTTCAAACCCAGAAGTAGGTCGCGTGACACTGCAAAATGGCCGTCGACGCTACGCTCTTGGTACGGCCGAAGTTCTAGCAGTCAATGTGACCACCACGCAGCGAGTTAATTAGTGCCTTAGGTGAGGATAGAAAATTAAGAGGATATTGTAAGAGATTCCACCATAAAATTACATATAAATGAGCAGAGGAGGTGAGTTAGTTTGCCATAATTGGGAAGGAGATGGGAGTTTGAGGTACGGACATCCCCCCACCCCCGGACTCTAAATTCCGGATATCCCCCCACCCCTTAAACATTTTCCCCTCTGGACATTTTCCTCTCCAGGACATTTTCCTCTCCGGACATTTCCGTCATGATAAATGGATGTTTCATTATTTGGAACAACAGTCTGAGAACAAGTAGGCCTAGTGTTTCTCAGTTCACAATGAACAACATTATAGTACATAGTTCATGTGTTATGGTCTGGTGCAATGATCCACTGCTCTTAGTATTTCCTCCACTGTCCGTCTACCCTCCCTGCGGTCAGAACAGATCACAAACAATCTTTCCTGTGGCTGTCTTGTGGCCTGTTAACATGCTTTCTCTGAGCCTGGCCCGTGGCATCTTGAAAGAGAGTCGTAAAAGCCATGGCCACATCTTTCCCAAGACTTTCTAGCAGCCGCCGGAGTGAAGGATGGCTATGGCCCACCAAGTGGGACAGCTGGAGGTTCCAGGACTCACACAGGTTATTGGTTCTGTCGTCACCTGTCAGAGTAATGTCAAGAACATTCCACATTGCCGGGGCAAATATTGGTGGTTTATTGGAGTTTGAAATGCGCGCCATGTTTTTTTTTTGTTTGTTTGTTTTTTGAGAGCCCGTCTTGATGGACTAGGCTATCTACATGCGCCGGCAGTGCAATATATGTAGAACTGTGAACTCTATATGCATGTAGGTCTACATAAGCCTATGTTGGGGTTTAACGTCGTACTCAACAATTTTTCAGTAATATGACGACGAGGAGTCACCAGGTGTATGGATATACAGACATCAAATGTGTCTTCTTGTGGCAGGGCAAGTCCTTGCCCCAAAGTGTTGCAACCACTGAAGTGTCATGCCGAAAACACCAGACATGATACTGACACCTGATCAACCAGTCATGTTTCCTTGCTCTAACCTCTCACTGCTGAGTGCCAAGCCGGGCAGCAGCAAGTACCATTTTTAAGCCCAGGCTCGGGTTTGACCCGAGGTCTCCCTACTTCGTCTAGACCTATATGGGTGTACCTGTACCTCTCAAAGCGGTAGATAAACTTTTCATTAGAAATTAAGGTTGACAGTACAGCGGATCAATAATTATGCAACCACACTCGCTAAAGTAGTGCGCTATACACACGGAGCCCATACCCAAACATATACTGTACTTGTAGATCTTGTTGGCACAGCCTATAACCACTAACGGTATCACCTCTATATCAGTGATACAGTCTTACTTGGCTCCACCCTCCCTATACTATAGCTGCTAGATATATTTTTTGACGTGACTATAGTATAGTGATACCAAAATATTGGAGCAAAGATGTCTTCAAGTTTAAGACTAGATATAGTACCCAAATACCTGGCGAAGCCTACATAGCTTATAGGGTCCACGCAGAGCTGGTATTTATGAACATATTTCGTTCGACATCGTCTCTGCTCAACTCTCAACTCTTAAGCCGTTCAATATTTGATTGATTTCCTGATTTCCCACATTAGACATGCAGTGTATTTCACATTTAAACACAATGTTAATGAGGGGGCCTCCGTGGCTCAGTTGGTTAGCGCACTAGCGCAGCGTAATGACCCAAGAGTCTCACCAATGCGGTCGCTGTGAGTTCAAGTCCAGCTCATGCTGGCTTCCTCTCCGGCCGTATGTGGGAAGGTCTGTCTGCTACCTGCGGATGATCGTGGGTTTCCCCCGGGCTGTGCCCGGTTTCCACCCACCATAATGCTGGTCGCCGTCGTATAAGTGAAATATTCTTGAGTTCGGCGTAAAACACCAATCCAAAAAAGAAATGTTAATGACATCTCCCTTATTGTCGCACTAGTGAATTGTCCGCTATATATAACATTAATACAACTGCGACATTAGGGGAAAGTGCTGCGCATGCGACGGTTTCTTCAAATGATGCGGCATTAATAATCTGCATTGCATTAAACGTGTATAGATTTAAAGGCTTTCAATTATACTAGTATAATAATGTAATCTTTAGCTTTATTAGTGTCAAGATGGACATGTTGTTTTATGTCTCGTACAGTCGTTCTGCTGTGGTCTGTTTGTATTTTGGTGTAAAGGCAATTCCATGTATTAAATTATACCCTGTTGTAAAAGCCATATAGACCCTTCAAGTACATGTACACGTATATGTAAAAAAAAATTAAAAGTTCTTAAGCTAAATGCCCGAATCACTGTATACATGCATGTCTATCAGATCGGCTACTCCGTCAGCTCGCATAGAAGTTGTTTCTCCGGATCACCATACGTCTATCAGGTCGGCTTCTCCGTCAGCTCGGATAGAGCGGGTATCTCCGGATCACCATACGTCCATCAGGTTGACTCCTCCGTCAGCTAGGATACAGCTGGTATCTCCGGATCACCATACGTCCATCAGGTCGACTCTTCCGTCTGCTCGTGTAGAGCTGGGGTATTCGAACCACTATACGTCTATCAGGTAGACTCCTCCGTCAGCTCGTATAGAGCTGGTATCTCCGGATCACCATACGTCTATCAGGTCGGCTTCTCCGTCAGCTCGGATAGAGCTGGTATCTCCGGATGACCATACGTCCATTAGGTTGACTCCTCCATCAGCTAGGATACAGCTGGTATCTCCGGATCACCATACGTCCATCAGGTCGACTCTTCCGTCTGCTCGTGTAGAGCTGGGGTATTCGAACCACTATACGTCTATCAGGTTGACTCCTCCGTCAGCTAGGATACAGCTGGTATCTCCGGATCACCATTCGTCCATCAGGTCGACTCTTCCGTCTGCTCGTGTAGAGCTGGGGTATTCGAACCACTATACGTCTATCAGGTAGACTCCTCCGTCAGCTCGTATAGAGCTGGTGTACTCGGACTGGTATACGCTTATCAAGTCGACTCCTCCGTCAGCTCGTATAGAGCTGGTGTAGTCGGACTAGTATACGTTTATCAAGTCGACTCCTCCGTCAGCTCGTATAGAGCTGGTGTACGCGGGTGGACTCGGGTGGACTCCTCCGTCAGCTCGTATAGAGCTGGTGTACGCGGGTGGACTCGGGTGGACTCCTCCGTCAGCTCGTATAGAGTTGGGAAATTTGGACCGCTATACGTCTATTAGCCTTGATAAAGAAGCAAGGTGTCTCATCATGAGCCGCATGCGTCTGTCATGCACGTGTATGATGCCCTGAATAGGCGTGTTGCCTATAATGGATTAGAGACTACATGTTTATACATTTTGACTTTAAACTTGTAAACTGGCATTAATTGTTTTTTTCCATGTGTTTTACACAGTGGCTTTGGTATGGTTTTGAATGAGGCATTCTGTGCTATAGATAGAGGTTTTCATTGGAACGGGTCTGGTATATGAATGTATGTATGTGTTATGTATGCCTGTGGTTTAAAATCCTACTTTGACAATTTTTCAGTCATATTGCCACGAGGAGTCATTAGATGTGTATGCATATATTATATCATCTTGCGACTCCATGCTGCCAATGTACTGCCGCCAGTGCAGTATTATGACGAATTCTCCTGATATGACACCCCACCCAGTCATATTTCTTATAACATATTTCCTTCCTCTAAACTATCAGTGCTGAGCGCCAAGCCAGGCAGCAACAAGTACTATTTTTAAAGTTCTTGGTGTGACCCGACCCGGATTTGATCCCCGGGTCTCCCGACGTCTGGTATGTGAAGGCAACGTTAAACATCGAAACAACAAACAACAGCATGTAAAATTCTGTCATACGTCCAATATTTATTTAATTCCACTGTTACGTAATACCACGCAGACGTTTCTTTTTTTATACACGTAGGGTGGCGGCCAGTTCTAAGGGTGCAGAAAACCATTTTCCCGAAGTAAGCCACTCACCTTGGGCGAGATACTCTCAAACCTTTCCATGTGAGACGTATGTCAAACTAGTTTAAGGGAACTGGTCTCTGGGGAATGCCATACAAGACCACACAAGAAAGCGTACATCGTGAACAAACAGTTGCCATGCATGAAGCTCCGATCGTACATTTGGGGATAGGAAGTCAGCCCATATCTCACGTGGCCTAGCGGTTGATACATATAAATCAGGAATAACACAAAAGTGCATTCTTCACAGAACTATAGCGAAAAGTCCAAGCAACATTTTCTTTATTTAAGCAAAATATATTACATTTCTGATACGAAACATTCATTTGCACAGGATTCCATACATACATAAATGCACAACTTCCCTTGCCATTACAAATCACTCCAATAATTGAAATTCATGCAGGTATGCAGCTATATGATTGTAATATTTTGATAGCGGTCAATAGAAAATGGTTCTTAAATAGTGGTGCGTACAGAGAAAAGAAGTTTGCTTTGTTTTTGTTTTGTTCCCAAGGTCTCTAGGCACAAATGACTTTCCGTCTTGGGAAACTTTGGATTTAAGGTAAGTTTTTCGATTTTTTGAGTAAACTGGTATTGTATTACCCCTGTAAATTTACAATAGAAGATTCCATCCGGCGCTCACCCAAGTCGCCGTTGTGTGGGAAGATGTTCCCCTCTTGGCACAGGCGGACTGGATTAGCCACAGAGACGGATGTAGACAGGTACGAATGTAATCGGAAAACAGAAGTCAAAAAGGAGAACAGAGACGCAAAACAATAATTGGGAACTCCAATACCCACAACAATGAAGACAATATTGGTTCGCTGAGACAATCCACAGAAGCATGAAGGTGATATCATGCTAGTGGTGATAAGGTGTCAAACTTCCGACGAAAAGACAGACATGCATTCAGACGGACAGAGCGACCTAAAGTTCATGTGCATCTACTCATAGTACGACGCTGGCACCTTGTGTACAGTGGTATCTTGACTGATTTATGATAAATATATTGTCTTATATTACATACTAACTTCTGCTTTCCTTCTTCTGAAATCAGCATATTCACGTGTATTCACGTGTATATTTATTATCCACATGCGTTTCCGTGTGTATAGATAATGGTGGGCTCCTACATGTAGGTAACAAACATTTGTACCAAAGAAGATCATAAAAGAAGCAAAATATAGTTTTATGTACAAAAGCATTCACAAAAGTGGCATATTGAAAACGGACTTTAAACCCTTTGGGGTGAATATTAAAATCTGTACATAATCACGGTGATTTCCAATTAATACATTGTTATACATCTGAGCAAACAGTGTGAAATAAAGACAATTAAACTAATTAAAAACGACGTGAGCACTATAAAATAATACACATAACGTGACAAATATAATAATCAAATTATTTACACCGAAATATTCCTTGAAACTCCTCGTATGAAAATATACTTGAAATTTAATGTAATATTTTCTCTGAAAACAATTTCATTGAAAGTGAAAACTGTGTTGGAAAAACTTGGCACTGACGCAATATTTAGATTTATTCACTGCATGACCTCCATAAATTTCATTTAAAATTAGTCACATGCACATGCTTTGCTGCATTAAAATCAGAGCAAACTGTACAATCAAATTCATATAATAAATATTAAATACGTTTAATAGCGCACTATATATATACATTCACAGGCGCGCCAGCATGCGTGTATATCACGTATACAGACTATACATAACAGGTCTGTGACAATGTCCTATTTCTGTAGTATTAAAGGAGATGAAAATGTAAATATGAATCAAATACCATTGAAACGAGTATGCAGTTCCTTGCAGGTGCATGCCATAAAAAAATTCTAATATGTACCTCAAGTTGATAAATTATGAATAAAGTCATTCATAATGACTGTGGGCGACTCAATTTTGCCTATGAACTAGTCCTGAAGTCTTCTGTGTTAGGCGGAGAATTGCCGTCGGAAACCGCCGAAGTGCATTTCGTACATTTTCTGTAGTGCTCTTCTTCCCAGAAGGTAGCGAACAGTACAGTTCGTTTTCCGCTTGACGATCGGGAAACCGGAATGTTGGACGTAGGATCCGAGGTTACACGAACAAGCTGGCAGTTTTAACGATTCTCATTGGCTGAGAGGCAACACAACCCCAGCAGAAATTATAGGGTGTTAAAGATGGAGGACGCGATGGACTCAGCGATTTATGCCAGCTTGGCTGTTTTCAGGCTTTACGTGTATGACAAGGAAAAATCGCAAAATTATGCAGCAGGCACCACTAGACAGAAAAAAATGTCCTCTTTTTAGCCTATAGTGTCATGTTTTTAAGTTTTCGTCTCCTTTAAACGGAAATGAAGTAAAATATAGAACTGTTATGTCTTTTTTGAGGGATGTACTACCACCTCTTTTGCCTGCAGCCTTTCGATATCGAATACCATTTGCCCTTGGTCAACGAGGCCGCGGGTTCGAATCCGGCTACCGGCCTGGATAGCACAGTTGGTAGAGCGTCCGCTTCAGGACCGGTAGATCCAGGATCAATCCTTGATCGAATCACACCTAAGACTTTAAAAGAGGAAGTTATAACTTCCTCGCTCGGCATGAAGGGGATAGTGCAACGACTGGTTGACCCGTATCAGTATAATGGCTCGGGCGGGGCGTCTTACTTGCCTTCGGTAAGTCGTCTCAGTGATGCAGCACTAAATAAAAGAGCGGTGGAAATCCGTCCTGCAACAAGGAGGCACATTTCACGTACATGCACCCTAAGGATTCCTTCGTCGTCATATGACTGAAAAATTGTTGAGTACGACGTTAAACCCCAAGCACTCACTCACTCACTCACTCGAATCCGGCTCCCGCTCTCATGCATGACAGTGATTTTGTTTATCCTGCTCCGATTACCTACGATTAACCGTACCCGTTAACCTCATTGCCATCAAATATGGGTGACATGTTGTTGAGCACAGCACATAAACAGATTAAATCACAAAATTTATGCCAAATAATATTTTCTCAGAGTAGAGAGTGCAATCAGACAGAGTTATATGTTCATGTATGCAACCTAAAGCTGGATCTAATATGCCATTATTACACAAACGTTCTCCTATCAAAGGAGGATTGCAACAATTTGAACGCGTGAAATACTTCACACTGTATATAAACGTACACGTATTTCGGAACTTTACACTGTAATCATTTACACAGCGGTGTACATACATGTACATGTAGGTACCTCGAGCAGATAAAATACCCTATGTTTGCACACTACCATTTGTTTGCACTCTAGAGTATGTTGCACACTGACGTATATTCGTACACTATACCCTTAAACACAATGGTGAACATATATTGTAGATTTTTCCGGCATGAACAGGCGAAATCCGGTTCACGTTTTACACACGTATTTCCAAACATACAGTAACGTTTACTCTGTAGCGATATACACAGCACTGCATACAGGTCTCTGTCTGCTAATACAAATGCGTTAGGCTGCCATACCGGTAAAGTCATTCCGCACAGGCCATAATCCCTAGCAACAGATATAAGCATATAAGCATGCAACTAGAATACACATCTCACATATCTCAAGAGATCGGAGATTAATAAACCTACGCTTTTCATACTCAAGCAGCAAAACGACACCGGGAAGGGCACATGTAGATGACACATGTTAGCATGGAGGGTTGTCATGGCGGCCATAGACTTGATGGACGCATTCCAGGTGTTCATCAACAGCCTGTTGAGTATAGTTCCCCAATGGTTTAAATAGGCACCCATCTTATTAACTACATCAAATCATTCACATCATCATGTTATGTTGAGTCCCTACTGAAAAGCTCCAAGTTTTGACAACAAAAAAGTTGTCTTTTTTGACTTCAGCAAACTTTTCTTTGTCAGCGGTCACGTGATGTTCAAGAAGAGTCTTCCTCTGGCTGGCGGTATGTCTTCTTCCATTCCATCTGCTTCTTTCTTTCTCTTTCTCGCTCCTTCCTCGAATCCTGTAAAGTTGCAAAGAAAATTTGTTACAATAAATTTGTTATGACAAAACACCACATTAGAATCTTTTTTATTTAATCATTTCAAGATTGTTTTGTAACCCCTTACTCAAAATTTTTGACTCATGCTATGGCGGTGAATTGCATTATTCATAATGGTTGAAGACGATACTCAGACTACTCAGATGGTCACACTCCAGCTTTGTCGACCGTTAGCTAAAGCTCCAGGGTAGTGAGAACGGGGGAATCCCCAAATTTCCTATCCCAGCCCGAGACTGAATCCATGTGTGTCCTACAGAGATTAACGGGCCTCCGTGGCCCATAGTGGTTAGCGTGCTAGCGCAGGAGGCTCTCACCAGTGATGCTATCGGTATGAGTTCAAGTCTAGCTCATGCTGGCTCCATCTCTGGCCCTACGTGGGAAAGCTAGCAATCTGCGGGTGGTTGTGGGATTCCCATGTGCTCTGCATGGTTTCCTCCCAGAACAATGCTGGGCGCCGCCGTATAAGTGAATTATTGTTTAATAGGGCATGAAACTCCAATTACATAAATAACTAAACGAACAAAACCTTACAGCGATTGAAAGACAAACGTCTCATTGTTTATGTGATTTTCTTGACAGTATGAGGTATCTGAGCGTCCTCTGATCAAGATACAGGTGTAATTTCTACCTGCCCTTACCTCTTCTTTCATCTTGTTCACCAGGTAATTAACTTGTGTCATTAACGAGTCAATCTTCGCGTCCGTGGCATCTCCCTCGTCCAGCAAACTCAGAGCTCTGTGAAGAGGGAAGAAGTCGTAGTTTTTCTTGACAAGCTGGAAAGACAAAAAGGACGATCTCATTTATTTATTCATTTAATTGGCGCGTAACGCCTTTGTGTGAATGCCATGAAACCACCCATTGCATCAGTTCACATCCACTTAAAGAAAAATAAAAACAATAAATTGAAATCATTGCCATTCGACACACCTCTGTCTCAATACCACCAAATTTACTGAACAGAATTAAGTTCACTTGAGTACTTGTGTAAGACGGATTTTATGGTCCGTGTTGATAGAGCGCTGATGACATCACGACACTATGAATTTATGGTCAGAATAGCTGTTTATATGCATTGTTTCATATAATATAATGCTTAGCCAATAGCCGAACATGACTTCACAGCCCAAAATATAGTCATGGGCCCAGAAATGCGCATGCGTCGCAGCTATTATCTGCACATCGATCATCTTTATTCTCTCGTTTTATAGTCTTTTTCTTCAATGGTGAACTCACCATTCTGTAGATGTGAAGCTGTATCGCGGTGTAGTCGTTTAGTCTCGTCTCATCCAGGTGCATGAAGAAGAACAGATAAGACCACTGATGATGTTCCCTCTTCACATGCTGTTCAAATCCCTGGGAAAATAGGACGAAAAATTAAAACATTTAATGATTACTTAATCTGCAGCGGTCAGCATATAAACTCGACATCAAAATCAACTATCGGACTAATATCTGCCCTAAGCTATAACTGCAAAAGGTCGATCCTTAGATTATTTCCGACTGGCTCAGTAGAAAAATATAGGTCTTACGCTGTAGAAGAACATGTTATTGTTTTAAATTGACGAGCAAAAGAGACTGGACGTGTACTTCCAATTCGATGGTTTAGGTATACCCTTTTCGTGCATTTGCACATGCTAGTATCTGAATTGATCACAATACAAGTACCGGTAATTATCTGTACATTTATCTGAATATTGCTTAAGGCCATAGTAATACTATTTAACTGATATATGTACCATTGCTCTCAGTACAATGTGTGGAGTAAGCTGGAATGCCCGGGACTATCACATTGAAACATGGTTGGCAAATGCTAGTAAATAAAATTCATAAATAAGCAAAGTAACTCCGGAGAAATTCATTTTGACGATCTCAGTATTGCGGCTTTAATTAAGTCATCACCAGGAGAATTGTACCAAGTGACGCACATTTTAGCTATATATACATGTATACAGTGGGCTCCCAGAAAAGCATAATTTCTAATAAGATAAGATGTCTAATAAGATTAGCTTGGTACTATACATGTGTGATGTGGCTCTATTGTCACTGGGACAGGTTTGGGAGTATAGACACACAACGGTGAATGGATGAATGGTAATTCAGTGAATCAACTTAAGAAAATTCATATCCCCCGAAAAGGGCTTGCGTCTATATGTGTATTGCTAATGCATCGCAACATGATGGGATTTAACATGTCTAGCTTCTCCGTACACGAAAAAAATTAATCTGCTAAGTTTATCAGAAAGTCTGTAATCTGAGTGACAGAATGTATTTTGTTATTCCAGCAGATTATTCGCTTATAAATAACACAAATATTCTATCAATTCAAAATAAACATTCTATTAGACTAACGTGATGTTATCTGTTGAATATGATATAATATTATAACAACAGGATACCTTCTAGCATCAGACCACAGACTTTTTGTTAAAATTAACTGATTATTTTTTGAGTGTATATTTGTATGGGACTTACCCCAGCATGGTGATCGAAGTCATAACTACTCCTGCTGCAGATGAAGCACACGTTGGTCATGTCGTGGTCGACTTGCCACTGAAAACCAAACAGAATCTAGCTCAGTTTGAGAATAGTCTCCGACGCGATTAGACGCACATAATGTCTGCTTACCTCTATACACATATATGCAAATGTCATCAACGTTCAATGCGGGAATACATGGTAATCGGCTCAACACGGCACTAAGATAACTCTTTCATGTATAGATACTGGAATTTCCACAGAACAGTGGAAGTATTCTGTATATATATGTTCGAAAAAGAAAATGTTTTTCTTATTATGACGCGCCAACCAGATAACTGTCCAATGGGAACGCAGAATTAACTTTAAACCACCTTCGAGACCCACTAAATTTATCTTGAAAATGAAAAGCGACAGCATTTTTTGTGGGATTTAGCCAACTGTTAAAGTATAACTAAAACAACCGGTGATTGCAATAATGCTACTTAACTCATTCGATACCGGGAGCGCATCTATGCGCTCAGAACTAATATCCACATGTACACAAGAACGATTGAAAATATCCATTCAAACAAGCCACTGAGTATTCGACTACATATATAACAATCTGCTCATCTTACCTTAGAATCTCTGAGTTCTGAAAAGGTATCGACGATGATACCGAAGATGATGTTGAGACCAATGGTGGTGACCAGGATGAAAAATGTGACATTGTAAATCGCCAGGACCAGATGGTAGCCGAACGGCTGGTTTGACACCTCTTCGATAAGGTACTAAAACAGTCATATCAGATATTCACTGGTTTATGCAATATTTTATTTTAAACATTTTCAGTATGTGTATCTTGATACCCTCAGTATGGATGTCACTCTGTGTAGATTCGACTAGTTGAACAACTATATGACTGCTCTATTTTGTATGCCGCGTTCAAAATCGCCAAGTATTCTTCATTTTCAACCCAAACGTTCCACGAGTTTATTTGTTGATGATGCCGAGTGCGGCCGACTCGAATCGAAAATGGCTGTTATTTATTTGATTTTATTTATTCGATCGGTGTTTTACGCCGTACTCAAGAATATTTCACTTATACGGAGGCGGCCAGCATTATGGTGGGAGGAAACCGGGAAGAGCCCGGAGGAAACCCAAGACCATCCGCAGGTTGCTGGAAGACCTTCCCACTTACGGGATCATATTACACATGATTACACGCTGTGTCCCTGAACATGTAGAAAGTCATTGGATCGATTGATTTCCAAGATGAAAGCTCGGATGATGTCTTTTCCGACATTGCTTTTTGTGGTAGATGTATTTCTAGAAAACTGCAAATAGCAGCCGTTTGAATTGGGTAGCAAAATTATGGGAGATTTTTGTTATCTTACTGTTTTGAAGTTTCCTCTAGGTCACTTAGTTTGACGGCCATATTGGATTTCGAGCAAAACTATTAAACATTTTTTTTGAAATAAAATGTAGAGTATGCATGTAGATTGGATTATTGATCAATACTGAGTTTTCGAGTTACGTCATTACGATAACAGCGTGACTTCCAACCGTCTGCATGGTCCATATATAGCAGTGCAGTAACAGCTTCAACCGCAGGGGGTTGTCACGGTTTGGTTCCCTGACTTATCTGGCGTATCTTGAAAGCTGATGGCGCCATCTGACGTCATACTTACATATAGACGCACTTACATTGTATGTGTTTTCCACTAGGCCGTGGTGAATAATGGTAATGAAGCACTCGTACATCCGCCCACAGTATCGCCCACTAGCCGTGTTGTACAACTCTCTGTAGAAAGCGAAGCTGATCAGGGCGTAGATATAGAAAAAGATCAATCCCAAGATGGCTACCATGATTAGAGACAAACCTGAAAATACCCGCAGAATAAACAACATGAGGCTTTATTGTTGGTACAGTGCATCTGAATCAAAAACGATTAACGACGCGCACGATGCAGGCAACTTACGTTTTCAACGCATTGTACCCAGAGACAAAAGAGTGTTCATTGATGTAAAACAATCTGTTGTCACAATATTGTGCTTATATGGACAAATGTGGATACTATAACGCGCAAAGTTTTTTAAAAAAATATTGTGCCCGAAAACAAAATTAAATAATAATGTGCATAATACAACCTGCACGAACAATGCTTAATCAACCTGCAACATCCCGGTTTACGCAGTGGTTTTTGTAGTACACAAAACTACAGAACAGAGATTATTACGTAACACCAGTTTTGACTTGAGTCAAAACTTAAAATATGTTTTTAAAGCTTTCTTTCAAACAATGTAAATTAAAATTTTGACCACCTCATCAATGTTATGTTAAGACGAATGTGTGAAAATTTAAACTTATAAAACCAAAAACTAAGCATTGTGACAACGTTTTAAATTTTGACATAAGTCAGAAATGTCTTTGTGTAATCGCAACATCAAGAAATAGACTTTATTTGGCTTATGCAGTTTTAAAATGTTTGATTGTGATATTTATTTGCCCTTACCGTTTTTGGTGACAGCCCCAATCACTCTGCTCAGAAGCTGGTTCATTGAGGCAATGTGCAACAAGTGGAACGCGAAGAAGTAGCCATAGAAAGCCGTGCCCAATGCGGAGAATACCAGGAACGTCTGAAGGACACAAGGAGGAAAAACACAATGACTATGGCAATAGGCCATATACAATGGCAAAGCAGGACAAGCAATTTATCTGTGAAGCGAGGCCGTGGAAGACGTTTTGTATGTGTAGCTGTAGAGATATATTACATTCTGAAGTGACTGTTTCGATCTTTTTATATCTTTATATGTATGTAATATCATTACCGGCGCCATGTTAACGTATTTCATAGTTTACTGTTAAGTTGCTTGTTATTTTATATCTACAGCCATGTACGAGATTCTCAGTTGTTTAGTTTTAACCACCTTTTCAAATCGTGTAAATGTTACATGCATAAATGAACGGAAGGGAGATAACTGTGTCGTTCTCTATAAACTCACAATGTAGTACGCTGTTCTGAAGCTGAGTAGTTTGACCTCCAGGTGGGATTCTCGGTCGTCATCCTGCTTCATCCACGGGGAGTTGTAATCTTCTGGAACACCGCGGATACTGAGGCACAACATATGGTTGTTTTATCATTCAACGGAATTTTCCACTTATATTTATTTATTTGATTGATGTTTTACGCCGTCTTCAAGAAAATTTTACTTATATACGACGGTTGACGGTTTCATCAATTTATTTATTTGTTTGATTGGTTTGATTTATTTACTTATTTGATTGGTGTTTTACGCCATACTCAAGAATATTTCACTTATACGACGGCGACCAGCATTATGGTGGGAGGAAACCGGGCAGAGCCAGGGGAAAACCCACGACCATCCGCAGGTTGCAGGCAGACCTTCCCACGTACGTGTTTGATTGGTGTTTCACGCCATACTCAACAACATTTCACTTATACGACGGCAGCCAGCATTATGGTGGGAAGAAACCGGACAAAGCTACCTCAGGGGAAAACCCACTATCATCCACAGGTTACTGGGCTGTGCTGGTACCTAAACTCCTCGGCCATTTTTTCCATATAGTGCATAATTTCATCATCAGTACACTGGCGTTTTGTTATATACATCAGTACACTGGCATTTTGTTAGGTTCATCAGTGCACTGGCGTTTTGTTATGTACATCAATACAGTGATAAGTACCAAGGGAATCAAAATCGTCTTCTCAAAATTTATCTTACACATATTTCTTGACGACCCTGGGCAATGAGGGGCGATTTGACAGGAAGTAGCTGACCACTACGCATACGGACAGGATGTTATGGAGGGCGCTGAAAACGAATCGTAAGACGTCCACTCCCTCGAAACTTGACGTGGGCACCGTGGCACCAGTTCTGGTAAGGCAAGAAACATTTCATGTTAGACAGTGTTCCACTAGACCATCTGGGGTCGGCTTGACACTGAGAGAAAGTTTAGATCGCCTTCAGTCAAAACTTAGAACACAGTTTGAAAGCCTATTGATGGGAGCCAACCTCCACTGCCAAAAACTTAGGCTGGTGACAAGGATTAAAACACTATGTTACAAATTTTTTAAAACAAATGTGTAAATATCTCAACTTCCAGTTCCTAGAACTAAGCATTGTGACAATGCCATAAAGTCAGGAATTACATGTGCTCCGTGACAGCGGTGCTATTGCTTATGTACAACCTCAGTGACATTATAAAAATTAGTGTACTGTTGAAATTAAAAGGTGATAAAGCAATCAAACATTGTTTTTTAACAAATGGTAAAACCCAGTGTTTCCATGTACAGATATGATTGGCAGATACTGTACTCATATTTTATCCCTTGTATTGATAATTTATTCCGTGTGTTAACTAAATGGTCAAAGAGCAAGGTATTCTACTCTTTTTATGAATTTATGATTTCATAAGTTTTGACGAAATTCGCTGTTTGGGTTTAAGAAGTATTCAACTTCCAGGGCAAAAGCTATGGCATTGAAACTTATAATGACGTGCCTGCAGGTGAACTATCGACATTACTATGTGTACATTTTCATTTTGTTAGTTTACACCTGGGATGTGCCAATATTCCAGAAAAACACAGCTTTGGAAATTTGCAACGTTTTCAAACCAACTATCCATGACTTCACTATATTTCTAAATTTGCAAGGCATTTGTCTTTGCAATAATTACCCTTATATTTAAATAAATAAGGTACAATAACGTTGTACATGTTAAACAAAAAAACACATTAAACAACTGGGTTCGACTCACTGGTTTATGATGTAACTGCCATCAGCGGCTGTGGGCGCTTCCCAGGAAATCAGCACCAACAGGCAAATCAATAAACTGATGATCAGGTTGAAGAAGTTAAACCACCAACTGCAAATAAATCATTTGCACAGATAAGTATTTTCAGTATGAACATTGGTGCTAAAAATCACGCGCAAGAGGTTCATTTTGACCAACTCACTGACATTCGTGGCTATCATATGGTTTGTACATGTATTTACTTATGTGTATAGTCGTACGATTGCTTGACTGTCATTTATTCTCGAATGAATGGATACATGGTCGTGGCTTTACGTCGTACTTTATGATATGATTATGATTCAAATTATGTATCTGCCACAGTGGAGATATGAACACTTTCATCTGTGACATAATATTCTCTACGCCTTCAAAATTCACTTGGCTGTTTGCCAATTATTGGACGTCTTTCTTAAACATTGTTTGAAGTCTTGTTCAGATGTTTTTTATCACATCAACCTGAAGAATTCAAGAAACTTGCGAGCTATCATCCGATTTTGGTCAAAGGTGTCCTTGGACCAGTTCCGATTGATGAGTTCGTATCACGCGAAAGCGACTCAATATATAGAACACTCCGTTCCTCATGTACCGTGCAATTTACCCCACCCACTTGTCAAATTTAACACGGTGTGAACAAACCCTAATTATATGATATTTGTTCTTTTTTCGTTGAACTAATCCATTCAATAGGACAAATCAAATCATGGTAACATGCCTAAAGCTGGCTTACCCAAACTTGACGAAGAACTGGAGCAGTTTGTTAGCGTGAATTTTCTCCTGGTACTTAATGTCTTTAATAATATCCAGTGCCCATTCCATGAAGTCTCGTATCTTGTCACTGGGTGATGACCTATCCACGCTGTATTTAAACTTCTCCTTGATCTCTTCCCGTAGCACATTCTGTCATTTACAGAACAAAATTAACCAGAAAGTTGCTAAGATGTGAAAAACAATAGCGTTCCATCCATTCATCTATTAGACAAACGATGGTCCAACAGAACGAAATGAAAAGATCAAATTAATTCAGTTGAACAAATGAAAAAGTTTTCTTGTTAATTATTCAAATGATGAATATAATAAATGCCTGTAATGATGAGGTACAGGTAGCTAGCCAAATTCCACAAATCAATTTTGCATAGAGACAGCCGGTGCGTTATTCTGGGAATCGACCCGATGTACACCTGTAAATCTGACCACTGTCTTTCAGTGAAACATTCTTTGTTCAGGAAGTCTCAACACCTATCATACAAATAAATAAGTCCAACTGAGTAAGTCTGTAGAAGCGCCTCTATAACCAGAATATCTCTGGTCACCTCCACCCCTCACCTTGTCTTTGACCCGGAAGTAAACCTTCTGCAGCACATCATCCTTGAGGATCTCCACGGAGAGGGTGCTGTCGTTATAAAACTCCCAGACTGCCTCGTCTGCAGGCGTCTTTAGAAAGGCTGAAACCCGAATACATGCAATGTGTTTTTTTTAATATTTATCATGTAACATACGTGTAACATTCTGAAAAAAACTTTTGATTCCAAAGTCTGTGTCCGTAATTTTGCAACGATTCTGGTGCTGAATATTGGTTTGTTTCAGAAAAGTTATAACTTGGCACATGGATTTAATTGAGTATTCGTAAATAAATCTTTGCATTTGACGTGTGCAAATTCGAGAATAGGTACTGCGTTTTATCGAAAATTGTAACATGCACAATGTACGCGTAAATCGTAACCCTTTCCTTCAATCAATTCAGAGAGAATAGTGTTTTTTGAATTCCACAGTCACACAGATTAAAAAAATCTAAAAACTCATAGTAAATCATTTTTTTACAATTATCTTATCAATATACTTACTAAAGGTAGCAAAGTTACGGAAAGTTAGAATGTAATTACATTTTATTAACGTGAAAGAAAGGTAAACTATAGTAGGTTCATCATAAAGACAACTTAAAACTATGCATTAATATATTTTCATTTATTTTTTTTAAAGGCTTTTGTGAAGCCGTTTAAACCTTTGAATTCTAAGGTGGGTTTTAAAGGCCATGCTATCAGAGTCTAGGAAATCTGATGTCACAGGAGGCTATTCCAACTTTATCACGACAATGAGTGTTGTAATAACCGTTTTAACTCATAAGTAAAAGATAACTGAAATAATGTTCTCAAAAATTCCTTCCTTCTGGTGGACATCTGGAAAAAAAGGTGATGCTACGTCAGAGTTCCTAAATACTGTCAGTATGGCACATAAAGCCTATCACAGAACTAAAATATTTGAATGCCTTCCAACTTTAAAGAAGTCTAAAAAAAAATAAATAAATGAAAGCGTTTTTACACATAGATTTAAGTTGTCAGTATGATGAACCTTACTTCATATTTTAGCTTTCTTTTACTTTAATCTGTCTAAGTATTATGGTATGTATGAAGAGCTACCGTAACATCCAATAAACGACCTCACCAATTTTTCTCATCCAATCACACAGAAGCTTACATGACTTTTTGATGATGCCGTCCTCGTCTAGGTCCACCATTCGACACAGTATGTGATAATAGAGGAACCCTACCAGTTCCGCTTCCTGTTTCCGGTGTAGGGCAGATTCCGTCTTACCCAGAATTGCCTGTATTGCAAGAAATCTCGTTTGACGTTTTGCATCAAAATGGGCAGAAATATTATTTTTAAAGTAGAGGCATATCATTTTTCCAGCTTTATGCACCGTTTACAAAGTTGGAGTCCAATACATGTGATTATACCAGGTAGTTTGCATAATTTACTTGAGGGTGTTGACACTAAAGAGCAGTATATCCATCAACGAAAGTTTTGTCATTTTTGCAATTAGTAATTATGAAGCTTAATACTTATAGTAGGAATTAACGCAAAAGTCCTGAACAGCTTAGTGTGATTCAGACCAAACCACTGAAATGTTGATCAGTATGTGCAAAGTATTTGAGCTGATTTGCTTTGGCCTTTCATGCATGTATCCTCCAAACGAAAAATGTGACCACATTGTCTAACTGTTATAACACACAAGCCATTATTGTACAGAATGTTAATGGTTTAAACAAAGAGGTCAAATTTTTTGGCATTTACTACAATTTTCCACATGAGCTACCTAAAACGTCTTGAGAATTTTAGCATATTTTGAGAATATAATTATATCAAAAATAATAAAGATTGCTGTTTTCAAAGTCTTTGGTTGGCCGCCTCTGTCAATTTATCTTAATATTCGAATCATATTGACGAAAATATTGAACTTTATTTGCGCGAAAGCTTAATTTATTTATTTCATTGATGTTTTACGCCGTACTCAAGAATATTTCACTTATACGACGGCGGCCAGTACCAGTGGGAGGAAACCGGACAGAGCCCTGAGGAAACCCACGACCATCCGCACACTGCTAGAAGATTTTCCCACCTAAGGCCGGAGAGGAAGCCAGCGAAAGCTTAAGAATACTTGTATATAGCCAACAGATAAACAGTTGTAACACGATTCGTGACTAAATGCCATAGTTCAAAAGTCAAATAGCACGTGAGTTGCTCTGGTTACCTGAGATTCCTGATAACATGACGTCATAACACCGAACAACGTCTCGCGATCCAGACTCTCCATCACTTCCTGTAACAGTAGGCCTAAGTTAGCTGCCGAGTTAACAGCGCGGTAATCGTGCCTATCCTCTCAAAATCCCAGATTAAGCAAAACAACAAAGAAGTTACATGAAAATTCTAATCCCTCTTTTTTTCCTCAGTTTTGCTGTTCGGAAGTTGTTCTTTTTTATAAATAGAAGTCAGGTTTATTTAAGTAGGTTGCATAGCCACAGATTGTTATAGATTTTTACCAAAGTTATATACAGCTGTACTTGTGGATTTCTAGACAAGATTGTTTGTTCAATAATGAATAAACTGAGCTGACCTTGGCGACATTGTAGACTTTTGGACCGTTGTCTGTGAACTTCGCTCTGTTCTCTTCCATCAACGACATCATCAGGTAACCGATCGCGCTTTTCAATCCATAGATCTGAAATACAATGATAAAGAAATAAATATCTAGATGTTAAACAAACGGAGAGAAGAAATTTTCGTTAGCTCATTTCGGAACATTGTTCACATTGCTCATAACTCTATTTTGTTCTTTGAGAGGAAACCATTACATCTACGTGTGTAGCAGTTCAGAACTGCTTTGAGGACTGGCGAGCTCAAATGGTTAATGTTTAAGTGCTGTCTGCGACTGTCAGGCCCTTGGTTAACGACTTTACAACTGGTTTACAGGTCCATTGTTTACTTCGGACACTTTGGTTTCCGCCAGTAATAAACCTGACAGGCGTCGTACAAATAAAAAATTCTTCGGTAAACAAATAAACAAACAGACAAATAAATAAAAACGAATGTGCCTCACTCACCTCACTGACTGTGCAGCCTTTAAACTGTGTGGATCTCAGCACGTGGTTAACATAGTCACAGACTTTGTTGTCAAACACATTAGCCTGGTTCCGGGAGTTACCCTGTAACCCGATAAAAAAAAGGCTTGAAAAAAATACCACAATTAATAAACACACATTTACACTTCTAAACATCATATAGTGAATCATAACTGCAAAACAATGTACTAACAAAATCTGACATTGACTTTTTATTTGCTTATAAGTTTTAAAAATTGTATTAAACTTAAGGGTGCTGCGAATTGACTGCAGTATTGCTGGCTACATGAACTAATGTATCACTTACTGAAGTGAACTCATTCAGTGTGCTGAAAAGTTGAGTCACAAGTCCTATTGAATTCTTGTTGATATTTGAGTACACAATGCTAAGAAATTTGGACGTCTCTGCCACCAAGTTGACACTTTTGATGTTATCTGGTTGCTCTCGTATATAATCCTGAAAGTATAAGAAATGAGGATAAAAATTCGAACAGAACATACTTTCATCAACAGCAAATTTAGTTTCTAATTTGGGTGTGTTTGCCTCTCTGCATTGGGGAGCAGTAGGTGAGAAAAATGTTTTACAGAAGATTTCATGACGGTGTCATTTTATAGTTTAGGAAAGATACAAAGACGACTATTTTAAGTATACACTGTACCTGTGTGTGTTGGTTCTGTCCGTCACACAGTGCCTGTGTTTGCTGGTTCTGTTTGTTACACAATACCTGTGTTTGTCAGTTCTGTTCCTCACACAGTACCTGTGTTTGTTGGTTCTGTCCCTCAAACAGTACCTGTGTTTGTGTGTTCTGTCCCTCACACAGTGCCTGTGTTTGTTGGTTCCGTCCGTCACACAGTACCTGTGTTTGTTGGTTCTGTCCCTCAAACAGTACCTTTGTTTGTTGGTTCTGTCCCTCACACAGTACCTGTGTTTGTTGGTTCTGTCCCTCACAAAATACCTGTGTTTGTTGGTTCTGTCCTTCACACATTATCTGTATTTGTTGGTTCTGTCCATCACACACTATCTGTGTTTGTTGGTTCTGCCCGTCACACATTATCTGTGTTTGTTGGTTCTGTCCGTCACAAAGTACCTGTATTTGTTGGTTCTCTCGTAACACAGTACCTGTATTTGTTGGTTCTGTCCGTCACACAGTACCTGTATTTGTTGGTTCTGTCCGTCACAAAGTACCTATATTTATTGGCTCTGTCCGTCACACAGTACCTGTATTTGTTGGTTCTGTCCGTCACAAAGTACCTGTATTTGTTGGTTCTCTCCTAACACAATATCTGTATTTGTTGGTTCTATCCGTCACACAGTACCTGTATTTGTTGGTTCTGTCCATCACACATCTGTCCCAGCAGCCTCAGTACCAGCTCGATGTAGCCGTCATCCCTGTACTCCAGGTCCTCTGTATCTTGTGACAGCAACAGCTGGGCCAGCTCCTCCAACTCCGCATCTTCAGCTTCCTACGGTAATCGTGCAAAGAGTAGACAGTTATCAGAAAAAAGTTTATTGTGATTTCACAACTCTGAGGTACACACAATAAAAATATTATAAAACCTGATGTTTTCATTCAGTGTTCACACAGTGCAGATTCATTCAGTTGTAAAATACTGTTTTTCCCCATAGAAGTGAATAAAGAGTACAATTTTCGTTAAACGACGTATGGGAAATACTGGAAGAAAATTGTTCAGAGCGGAAATATTAATTGCTTTGTACAGACATGTTAAGAGTATTATCGGGCAATTATTTCCCTAAGTTAAAGTCAACAGTTACTTGTGAATTCAGAAAGACAAATCTGTGGTACAAAAAAGAGTATTAGAGGATCTAAACTAAAACTGTGCTATTAAATACTAAAAACAATTTTAGTATTTAACCATACTAAACTACAATTAAAGCACACATTAAATAAAGATTTATTTTCGTCATATATTTACATCGAAATGAAATGAGTCAAATGTGCTAGTGGCATAACTAAGGTTCTATATAGACGCATATATAATTCAAATTTTGACTGTTAATTTTGTGATAAATAAAACTGTTCTTGGCATAATTTTAGACAAGCCACAAGCTGAGATTTATGTTGAGTTTCCTTGTCCTTAGTAAAAGGAATGATTGCATGACTGACTATGACTAACACAACATTCCAGCCATTTTGCGGCGACATAATTAAAGTAAAAGAAAGCTAAACTTTGAAAGGAAAAGACCTCTAAAAATTGAAGTACGCATAACTAAATAGACAACTTAAAACTATACATACATATACTTTCATTTTTCCCTCAAATTTTTGTGAAGAGAGTTAAAGGCGTTCAAATATTTGAATTCTAAGGTTACCTTTCTGGACCATATTGTCAAAATTTAGGAACTCTTTTTTAAGAAATTTTTCAAACTCTAATCACGACACTGAACTCTTTTTACCCATAAGTAAAAGATTACTGATAAAGGATTCCCCAAAATTTCTTCCTTCTGGTGAACATCAGAAAAAAAGGTGAAGTAACGTCAGAGTTCCTAGATACCTTGAGTATGGCTGATAAAGCCTACCTCACTATTCAAATATTTGAATGCCTTACAACACTTAAAAATGTGTGAAAAAATAAATTAAAGTATTTTTATGCATGGTTTTCAGTTGTCTGTATGATGAACCTTGCTTCACATTTTAGCTTTCTTATACTTTAAGTAAGGTTCATCATACGGACAACTGAAAAGTGTGCTAATGCTAGAAAGATGCCATGGTTGGTACAAACTGCGTGAAAACACCATCGTTTTCCGAAGTTAGTAAATATGGTGATTTCTAAACGAATGATTGGGTCGTAAAAATGTGATCGCACCTTTAATCTGTGCAGATAATGTAAATGGATATTTCTAAAATGAAAGGGTAGAAAAAAAGAATGTGACTACATGAACACCACTATCTGCGCAGTTGATCAACACGGGGGTTTCTAATAAAAGAATGGGAGGAATAAATAATTTCACTAGGAGATTAAACTGTGCCATTGGTAGCACGTGCAGACTACTGAATGACTTGGTAGTTGAATCACGTGACTACACTATTATTCTGTGCGGTTAGTGAATTCTTGGGAAATTACACAGTGCATGGGTAAGGAGAAAATTAAATATCAAATGGTGATTTTCTTCCAAATTATTTACCTCGATGGATTCCTACAGAGAAAAATAAAAGAACATGTAATATTAATTAAACTTTATCACCTCCTGTAATGATAAATATTCAAAATTACTTTTCCAGTTCCAGCTTATGATCTTGCTTTACATACTTATAGTGTCAATTCATGTATTTCAGTACAAATACTGTTTTAGTGAATATTTCATATTCACTAAATATATATTATTTATCCAGGATACGGTGTGAATAATACGCCCCTCTTACACTGCTGAGGAGAATTCCAATTAATTATTGTGTACAAAAACGTCCGATTGGTTCAGTCGATATCGCAAACACTCCACCCCAAACCCTGTGATGTCGTCGGTTCGAATCCAGCTCTCACTATAGTTTGATTGTGACGTTTTATCCGAGGTTTTAACAGCTGGCAAAGATTGGATATTTTATAACCCGGAAGCTTGTCTAACGTAAGAGCAAAATTTTTGATTACGGTGTTATTCACCCATCAAATGAAAAAAAAAAGCAAGTCGCGTGCACCAATTATGATGATATCGCACCCAGCATGGGAACCAGTAGTTGGGAACCAACGCAAAAACGTTGCAAAAACTTCGATGCAAAGTGTACGGAAACTAATACACTAATGTTATCCTGGTGGAGATCCCCCATCTAGTACACTGTCGGTCAAAGCTGGGTAGGCTTACTTTTTTCTAATACATCAATGTTTCTGTATATTTATGCCTGTAAAACGAAGAAGTATACACTTAAGAAATTAATATGTTAAATTTAACAGAACATCTGTTGTCTGAGTGATGCTAGAATGTATTTTGTTACTATAACACAATATTGTGTTACATTCAACATAATATCCCGTTAGTCTAATAGAACGGTTGTGTTGAATTAAGAGAATATGTGTGTTATATTTAACAAAATAACCTGCTGCGTTGACAGAATACATTTTAGCATCACTAAGGTAACAGATTTTCTGTCAAATTTAACAGATTAATTTTTTGAGTGTGCGTAAATATAGTTCACACACATTGCAGCGTAGCAGCCCAGAATATCATTTTTATTTTTACACAACTCAGAACCAGCTTTTGTTGGCAGGGAAGTATGGATAGATGACTTGGACATAGGTTTTAACTACAAAACACCTAACAAGAAAACCGCACATGCTTGCTTACCGTGTCCACTTTGACGCTGATCTCCACACCTGGAAGTGGCGCCACCTGGCTCGGCTTGGACGCCACGACGTTTCCAACATATGGCTTATTCTCAAGCGGTTTCATTTCTATAGACCCGTTGATTGGTGGACCATCGCTGATGACTTGACTTGCGGGCGACACAGGAACGATGGAGCCCAATGGGCTATGATTGAAAGGTATGATGGGCCTGGAAACGCCCAGACGGCTTCCAAACTTTCCCGAACTCCCCATTTTGGCTTTCATTTTCCGCGTATTTGACTTCTGTAAGAGATCATGAGTTACATGTTTATAATCAATATTACTCAGTTCCAGCTCGTATCATACGTCTACCAGGTAAGAATGTATCAGTTTTAACACCATTTTAATTTGGTAGGGTCATTCCCAGAGAAAATTTTCAGTGAAGGTATAAGTGCAAGAATAATGCAATAGTGCAAAACTTCACCTGAGTCAAGAAAGTTGAATGTTAGCGGAAGAGACAACATAATATGTATAGCATATATATTTCTTAGAGACAGAAAGAAAAGCCTATGGCGTTTTAGACACCCAACAATATCAATATTGTACATGCAGAACAATTTGGAATTGAGATGTATGTATTTGTATTTAATTCTATTTAAGAAAAGTTGTGTTTTTTTCAAGGTGGTTGTGCTTTCATTGCTGAACAATGTGTTTTATGCTGTCCTGTTGTCTTTTCCTTTTACAGGTGTTTTCTGACAAAGTTAATTGCAAGTGAGATAAAGATTAGATTGTATCAGACAAATTAATACATACATATATGCTAACAGCATACTTAAACGTTCTGAATCTTCAACATTGATTGATTTAAACTACACACTAATATCTGTGCAAAATCTGGAAGAAAATGGCTTTCGTGCTGTCATGCTGTGAAATTTTAAGCAGAGCAACTGAATATAAGCTTAATTTACCAAGGGCTGTGTGAGGACAAAGAAGAAAGGAACTGTTTGTCAGTGTCTATGTTGCCAACGAATTATTTACCTGTCTTTCATAATCGCTAGTGGAAATAAAGTGGCCGTTGGTGCGCTATTTGACACGTGTCAAACTTGAACAGAGGTACATAAATAAATAGGGCATAAATATTCAACATTATTCCCAAATGCCAAAGTAGTGTTGAATGTTATAACACGTACTTTTAGCGACGGATTCGTTGATATCTATACTTGCGGCAAGATATTTTCCATATCTTTCGAGTTTTTTACAAGTAAACTTTCTATAAACTCGCTTTACATTCAAAATCGTGTTTCTTTGGTTGAAAGTCTCAATGGTTTCATCTGACATCATTCAGTCACGTTTTGTGTGTAATACTTCCTATCACCAAAAAACATTTTTTTATGATCCCTTAAAACGAATTTTAGGAATTTTCGCATACCGTTCTCACGACAGAAACTTTTATTGCACTTCACCCTCAGACATCACATCGTACACATAAGGTTTAGACTATCATTTTGGTTCATAAATTTCACTGGATATGACCATCTGTTCGCCAAAAGGTTTTTTACGCGAGAAACAGAAAACTGGAGAAAATGCGCTATTACAAACAAAATAATCTCCAACTCATCTGCATATTTACACGAAGGTCACATCTGTCAATTTCAAACCCATTTTCCAAGGCTTCCTTGATTATTTTGAATGAGTCATTTCTAGCTACTTTTTGTGGCATCAAAGTTTGAGTGTGACATTTGTGTAAAGTTGCGGATGCCCCACATAAGTAAGAGAAGCACCTCTTGTCTTATAAAAGACATTTGTCTCTAGTGTCCAGCTTGTCCCAAATTAATTTAGGAGCCTCTCTGTTCCCTACAACTCGTCTGTCTCAAGACTTAGTTGTCTCACATAACCTGGAAACTTGCTACAAATATTTTATCCCAATACCCGGGGTTATCTCAAACTACCTTTACAGGCTAGCTCATAACATCTCTAAAATTTACACAGACTTACCCTAATACCCTCTTGTAAAGCTAGTTTAGAGCCCTGGGCCCCCAGTAAAGCCGACCCTAGGGCTGATTGGCCCAGGATATGCTGAAACACATAAAAGTGAGGGGTTAGGGTAGGGTTATACATCAGGGGTGGTGTTCGCAGCAGCGCCTCCAGAGGGGTGTTCATCAATGTGCTCGTCATCAGTCGGCCAATTTCACGCGAAGAGCTCTTAACACAGCGTGAAAAGTTTGTTTGCGTGTGTGTTTGCTTGGGGTTTATATTTGCTTCCAACAATTTTTTCGGCGATTCCTTGTTTCCTTGTAGAGAACCGGTCCCTTTGTCTACATATATATAGTGCAGTCTGACAGGAACGCAACCTCCGACAATGGGCAAGACGCAGCAGGGTCACACTAAACTGAGGCCGTTTCCACGAAGCCAGTTTTGATTTTAATCACATTTTGAAGTGCGATTTATTAATGAAACCTTTTTCTGAGGGAATGACTTTGGATAATGTTTTGCTGTTTGACGCCCTGAACTGTGATTTGGATACTTCACTTATTTCTAAACCACGTGAGTTGAAAAATAAAATCACTTAAGAAATGTTGTCTTAAAACAAGTATGTTAAAATTCAAACCCCTCGAAATTACGCATTTTATCGAAGTCTGAAGTCTTGACTTCAGTAAAGAGTCGCATAGTGGAATCGGTGTCGTCCAGGCAGCGGATAGACCAATACTTATTGGAGCTGAGAGACAAGCCCAGGGAAGAAGCAACATTGTTGATTTAAAGATTTTGATCAGACTGGAATAACAGCAGAGAATAATAGTTTTAATTCTAAAATGATCACAAAAATACATGTACAATGTAACCTGTTCATTTTGCTTAGACAGCCCAGAGCGCTTTTATCATCAAACATATGCACCAAGCTTGGAGGAAGTGTGCAAACAAACGCATGCGCAAAAGTAATGAATAATACAAGTGTAGCACTTAATGTACTCAAGTGACTGCATGCCACTAAGAATTGTTAAACTAATTAGTCTGAAAACGTGATGTGTGTTTCTCAAGAAAATCACGTGAATTTCATGTGCTTTATTTGTGTAAAAAAAAGCCATGCTGTGCGCACCATACAAACTTGTACTGTGAAAAAGTAACATTTATTTAATTAATTAACCCAAAATGACCATAAATTTCGTCCATGACTAACTTGACCATTTTCCCCCCATTCTGAGAGTTCTACTGATTTTAGAAAGGTGTTTAGAGGTTTGCTTGGAACATGAGATGATATTCTACTGTAAAATTGTACGTTTCAGCACCAAATATAAAATTTTGCGATATTTATTTGCATCTAAAAACGTACTTTTTGGACGAAATTTGAGATTTAGGGTATTTATTTGATCTTTTTTTCACGCCATACACAAGGACATTTCACTTAAACGATGACAGTCAGTTTATATGGTTATATGTGTAGAAAGCTGGAGTGGTCTTGTGTAAACCACCCACCATTGGTAAGTTACTGATGAGCTTTCCCACATGTGACGTACAGTTATATGCTCACCATTCTGGTGAACAAGCGGTCTGCAACGAACGTTAGATTGTGCAAAACCCGATGACAGACGTAGACTGCAAACCGTCACCAAAGATCCATGTAAATATTTAGTGAGAGTGGCAGATATATACAGATTATCTGCCCAAACAATCAAAAAAGGAAGCATTTAAACAAGACAATTACAAATGTATCTTTGCGACAATGGTGAAACGGTTGTTTGTGTACTGAGTAATTATAAAGGTGTTGATTTTTTGCAGCTCTTTTACGAGGTGCTTTAACATAATAAATACTCATAACACTAGAGAATAAACAAGCTGGAAGCCAACAGTATGAATGGCACACCGCTACAACTGAAATTCAAACCTTTTGTGAATTATATTGCACAAAGATGTCAACGGTATCATAAATAAGTATATTCATAGAAGAAGACTCCCCCATTCACCACAGCTTTAATACTTTCAAATCAAAAGTAGCAGCACGGTAAATATGCTTTTGAATGAATGATATGTTAATTTAAAAGAGTCATCTGTCACAATCTTACAGCCCCCAAAACCAGGACACCATTTTGATCGAAGATCTGACAAAAACTGACCAGCGTTTACCTGCCTCCGCCCTCACACACTATGATTAACAGTTACCTGGGTGGCCACGTGGCCATGCAGCATGGCTCTCTTTAGGGCCTTCGCTTGTGCAATGGCCTCCTCGACTTTAGCCTGGTGTTGGGCCATCAACAAACGCCTGGGAAAGAAGGACAAAAAGTGAAACAAACATGCATTTTCTGGAAGTACTGCTTTCGCAATACCAGTCTGAGCTATTGGAATAATGGCTAATAGCTAGTGAGTATGAGGAATCATTATGAAAAATGGTATGAATACTCTTTTGTGACGAACTGTTTCCTCTACCCCGTGGGTAATCGCATAACTGAAGGAATAGAAACTAAGACTGTGATTAATTTTATTTATTTGATTGGTGTTTTACACCGAACTCAAGAATATTTCACTTATACGATGGCGGCCAGCATTATGGTGGGAGGAAACCGGGCAGAGACTGGGGGAAACCCACGACCATCCACAGGTTGCTGGAAGACCTTCCCACGTAGGCCTACGGAGAGGAGGCCAGCATCAGCTGGACTTGCTCACAACGACCGCATTGGTGAGAGACTCCTGGGTCATTACGCTGCGCTAGCGCGCTAACCGACTGAGCACTAAGACTGTGCACACCGTTCTAAATCAATAAATATCTACCTCTTGACCAATATTACTTAATTCCTAAATGAAGTTACATTTTTTTCACGAAAGGACTAATTAAGAAAACAGAATATGATTTCAACCCATAAACCAACTGTGAACTTCTTACGGTCGATATTTTATAACCATATATACCTTTCCTTTGCCGCCATTGCAGAAAGCTGCATTCTGTTTTTGATGGCAAAGAAAAAAGTTTCTTCTCGTGTTCCAAGGAAATAGTCGAGTAGACTTTGCTGAAATAAAACATGTAGTGTATATACATTTATGGCCGAATAAAAATAAAAACACAAAACAACATCTGATAAGAAACGCTTTCGAAGACCAAGTTAAAATGTCTAAATACAGCAAGTTTAGAGTTCTGTGGCATAAGCAAAAAAATCTTAACTGTCACACGATTCCCCCTAATGCATACATAATCATGAAATCATGAATTCATATATATATATATATATATATATATATATATATATATATATATATATATATATATATATATATATATATATATTTGGATATCTTCTTTTAGTTTACATCCAGATGGCGCTGTGCCAATCTCGGTTCTTGGGCTGTAATTAAATAAGGCTGTTCTTGTACTGAAGTCTATAATTTTGTAGCTTTAAATACCAAGACTTCCCCTGAATGAGTAAACCTAAAACAAATGAAGAAGGTCCATGAACGAGCTGAATATAACAGCACATGCCGCCATGTTGATTTACCTGCACTCCCTCATGTCCTCCAAACAAGATGGCGACCATGAAGGCCAGAGCTTCTCTGACGAGGTCATCGCTTTGCTTGGCCAAATGAGGCAGAATCTCCAACATTGCGCCGTGGTCGTTCAGAGCAGTCACGACGTTCAGAATTTTTTGGATTTGTCTGGAACAACAGCCGTAATCAAACATGTCAGCCAGAAATTAATCCTATTTACCGTATTAATCATCTTAAAATCTTTGTAATACGTCCGTGTTTCTGTGGAGTTGTGCTCCCAAAGTGACGACGTAGTTCACAAGCACTGTAGCATGACAGCAGAGAGTGATGCTTTGTTCCACAGCTTAAGTAAGTTTGAAATGAAGGATCCCAAATATCCCTACTCTTCCCACAAACTCACTTGTGACATCCTTTGGCGTTGTTTTCCCAGTCTCTGGGAAGCTTTACCACTTCGTTATGGACGATACCTCGTAACAGTTTCAGGCACTTGATGTCCAGCTCCTCCTGCTCAACCTTCTCTTTCTCTGACATGTTTGTTCTGCTGTGGGAAATTCTAAAGGAACAAAACAGAAAAAAATCACCAATAGTCGGGCACAAACTTCAACGAGTATTTAAAACATCCATCTTACGATTCCGAAGACGAATATCGTTCTTACTACAACCAAATACAACAACAGCAACGTCTAAAAGTATACAAGTCTATTTTGAATAGAGATAATTAATTATGGATTAGTCTAAGAGAAACTTTTGGTACATGAGCTTAGTTTCCAAGATTTATATGTATTCCTACGCATTCCAAAGGGGAACCAACGAGACCGAGGTCCACAATAACACGAAATTGGAGGGCTGGGATGTGTGGGTGTGGAAGTGTCGCTGGGTAATCTAACTACCCTTGGTTCGGAGGTAGCCGGCCAGTGGTGGTGGTATATTCTGGGTGCGCTCTCCGGCCGTGCGCGCCAAGGTCTGTCAGCAACCTGTGAATGGTCGTGGGTTTCCTCTCACCATAATGCTGGCCGCCGTCGTATTAGTGAAATATTCTTGAGTACGGCGTAAAACACCAGTCAAATAAATAAATATTCTGGGTACGCCGGTTTCTGGCAATCGTTAATTTGATCATGTTATGAGTGAATACGTCCGTGTAGATGTTACATATGAGTCAAGTAAAGAAATTAACACCTCAATCCTTTCCACAAGAGACCATTAAAATGATTGCCGACAAAGATTAAGTACTTACGATAACTGCTGTATCAGTTTCCCTGCCATCTTGTACTGTTCTTTCAAATCTGAGGCCTTATGGTTGATGAAACAGGCGATGTACTCCTGAAACTCTGGCCCCAGGGGCAAGTCCTCATCTCCTCCTATTTCTGTGTACTCTAGAATGGAAAAAAAAATATCCCAATCATTAACTTTTCATAATTGCTTTTCATACCAGATGTGTCATATTTATTTATCTGATCAGGGTTTTGCGCCCTTCTCAACAACATTTTATTTAATATAACAGAGGTGATGTTTATGAGTGAGGGAAACAGAAGATCACTGACTAAAATCCGGATTAGCACGAGCTGGATTCGATCTTGCGATCTACATGTAAATGGCAATTGTCTTGTGGACATTGCTCTGCAACAGTCCTCGCATATGCGTCATTATACCATGGTGTGGGTAGTCGAAGAGAAATTAGACCGAAACATATTCATTTATTGTTATATGTCACTCTACAAGATGATTTTGTTTAAATAAATGATTATCTCTCCCGTTTCAGCTGTCAAACTCACCTTCGTTACTGTGGAATCCTATCTGTGCCTTAACCGTATTTTCCCCTCCGTATGCAATGCTAAAGTTCACAGCGAACACATTTAGACTGTCGTTGATCTCTTCTTCTCCAGAAAAACTCTCCTCATATTTCTGAGTAAGAAATTATTAAAGGAATATTGAAACAACGCCAATATATAAACAAATTTATTAGCTGAGTACAATAACAAAACTCATAATAATTATTCACCGGTAACTTAAAATATATATCCTGGTCTTTTTGCATTTGGCAACATCGCTTTAAAGTTTTATCTACATGTATGTATGTCACAAAACGTCAAATTTTGTATTTGAAATTATTGTATGTGGTACACGTACCATATCTTTATGTCCAGGTTGCTGTATGGAACTCTATGTCCCATATTAAATAAAATCCCAATGCTAGAAAATTTCTTGAGTTCCCATAATTTCACCTATATTTATTCATTTATGTTGTTGGAGTTGAATACTCAAGGATTTTCAACTTGCATGACGGAGGTCCGGTTCATAGGTGCATAAAATCAGAGGAAATCAGGGGAAACCAGAGGGAACAAGAGGAAACCAATGGCCTCCGCTTGGTATACCTTCATGACTTAAAGCCGCAGTTGAAGCAGCAAGAGGTGGATTCAAGCGTGAGGGCTTATCAATCTAGATTTCAACGATGTCCCTATTTCTTTTACAGACCAATGTATTACAAAGAACAGTTTTACCTTCCTGGCATCACTTTTAATCTGTTGCTGTTGACTAGCTGTTCCATACTTCTCCTGGAAATCTTCCATTACCTGAAAATAATGGCTGCTCAGTTATTTTTTGTCGAAACAACAGGAAACCTTTAGACATAAGCCTTTGGAAATCTAGACATACTATTTAATTATAACCTTTTGATACATACATAAGAAATCCTTTAGATATAGCTTAAAATGTAGTTTTGGAGGTACCTTCTAGTCATGTAGCCTTTAATCTACGCGTCGAAACAGACATTAAGGCACCTTTAGCGTATATTTAGATATATCCTTTATTATACCCTTCAGGAAGATTTAGACACTGACTTTGGGGAGCCCTTTTAGAAAACCTTTAAAGATAGCCATTAGTAAACCCTGAGAAATTGCAATTCGGAAACCTCCAATATTTGACCAGCTTCAGATTCAAATGGAAAATGGTCAGATTCAAGCGGAAAACCCAATTCACATTTACCAAAGCTATCCCAAGGTTCCTGTGCAACACGCCAACCTTTCAAGAAACGTATACATGCTCGTTATGCGTCACAGTCAGTGCGCAGACATTTCATCGTTATCAGTACAGAAAAGCACTCTCTCAGCTTGGAACCCACATGTGTTTTTTTTTTCAAACATAGTCCCGTTATTAACAGTTACACGAGTTATTATCAACGATCTACTACATATAGCATGTATACTGTATTGTTTAAATCAAAATAATGCTCTACATGTTTCAAGTAAAGGCATAATAATTTTGTCCACAGAATACCTTAGGTTTAACTAAAATCGCATTATACATATAGGTTACATACAAAAAATCAAATAACATATTTGATAAATATATTTGCGGTTGGTTGAAACAAAAACGTTGACGCCAATCTATAATGCAGTATTTCCATGTAAACTCATGTTTATCCCTTTTACAAGGCGGATGTAATTCTGAAGAGGCAGACGTCAGAAAAAGCAGGGAAACTTGAAATCAAAGGTTCAAGAGAGTATACCACGACATAAATCAAGAAAAAGAGCAAGATAAAAGTAATAATCCTTAATTCTTTAGCCAGGAAAAAGGACGATAGGTATAGTTCACAGCGATTCATTTTGTCACAAAGGTTGTTAAAGGTAAGACCTAAACGCAAAATCAATGCGTAAGACACCACAGGAAGCCTATTCACCACTTCTAAGAAACCCACCTAATAGGCGTTGTCCAAAAAAGGTGTAGGGACTTTGATAGCCTATACGTGTATTCTCTATCTACAAGTACATGTACCACTCCACAACATGAAAATCACGTCCACGTACTAAGCTTAATCTGAACTACTGAACTCTTTCGATGGGAAAAACACGAATACATACATAAAAAGAGATGGGATTCATGTCAAATTTACCTCCATCGGGTCAAACACTTTAGTTTCCTTGAAAAGTCAAATTCAACTGATATCAAAACCGTGGACATTTATAAGTAAGAAAAACGTTCTCATAAAATCCTACGTTCACTGTAAAAACTATTCTCCACACAAAATCCAAAAAAAAAAAAAAAAAAAAAAACATTGAAACATAATACGCATGTGGCAATGATATATGTACACTAAATACTATGAGACTCCTATTCATGCCATCATTCTTAGTTCCCTTAACTTAGGATGCAGCCAATCAGGAGTACACACGCTAAAGCCTTCCCACAATTCTGTCTGCTCAGCCAATCATCATTCATGTAACAAACGTAGATGGAGATGCATACAAGCAATAACTATTCAGTGTTTTCTTACCTCCTCCTTTTCCTGAAGAAGAAGAGTACTTCACAAGATGGTGTATTTATTATTATTATTATTATTATTATTATTATTATTATTATTATTATTATTATTGGTAGTAGCAGTAATAAGGGTGGTACAACCACATCTACTACGATAGACGGTACAATGGGCACTGCCAGTACTAACTCTGTTTCCAGTCTAGGTATCCCCTTGGTTCAATTCTAATAGACCTTATGTGGAAATTAATTTTCTGCATCCATTTAAAACCTTTTTGCACAATAAGGCATGTCACATTAAAGCGAACATAAAGTCTGCCACTATATATCCATAAGAGAAAGGATATAGGGCACAGAAAACTATGTAAAAAATTCTATAAAGTTTTGAAAGCCGAGAAGATCAAGTTCAGTATTGGGGCTATGACAATTCACTTTGAGTAACCATGTTGTGGAAGCCCTTATGAGCTTGGTCAATCACTAGCGTTGAAAGCGTCACGTGATAATTGGCTGTCACGTCAAAAACCTATTAGCTCTTGATTGTCAGTGTGGTTTTGTATAGTGGATAGACAGATATCGATGCAATAAGTTGCATATTGCGGTTAGTTTAAGTGCTATACTGGTGCATTTTGTACCACACATTTATGAGCAGCGAGCTGACATTGGCTGCCTGTGCCACAAAACGTACATATCGGGCAGGACACTGCAGTAACTTGTCAGGCTGAGCTGGCAAGCAAAATATTGTGACTTTGTATTATTTTTCCTTAGCAAAGTCCGATTTATTACCAAAGTATCTTCCAAAAATCTGAATTCAATGATGTCGGTACAGGCAGCTAGGATTAATGCTTACACCCAGGACGAGCAGGACCGCTAAAATACAAGGCTTTTGTCCAAGAACATCGACATGACCAAGCCTGACTGACCGAAGTAAAAGAAACATCGGCACTTTAAACACGGAACAGAACTGATACTCTTTGGTTGGGTACCAGGCGTTTTTGTTTGTGATTCTCATTGTCACATTGTTTAACACCGATGGTACGCGGGAACTACTAGGTTTTGTGACGTCACTCTAGATAGCAATAACGTGGCAAATGGGCGTTACCAAATAAGTGGCCTGGTAATGATGACTGTTTGCTATTTATTTTTTTTTGGATGAGTGGTGTAGAATTGTAAAAATATTTTTAGAACGTGTCTGGATTACTACTTTATTGATGAATTTGGATTTAGTGGCTGACTTCATGCTCACTTAGAAAATGTAGATCTAGGGTAAATGACAAGTTAAGGTAATGCATGAGAAACATTTTACATAGTTAGTTCTGTAATCTGTAAGAGAAATAAGCAAACTGAATATACAGCGTAAACACATGACCCTTCCAAAAATATCTGTCAGAGGCGTAAAAAATAAGTGATCTATAAGCCAACAGGGAGGTATTCCATAATATGTTTGTGTAGACTATATATATATATATATATATATATATATATATATATATATATATATATATATATATATATATATATATATATATATATATATATATATATATATATCAAATTACAAACTTTAGGTTATTTATGATAATTCCACTTCAGCTGCAATTCTTCAAACAAGATGCCAAAAATCTTAACCGTCAGCTCTCGGCCTCCCTGTGGCTGGACTGTAATACCAAAGTTCATTCAAGAGCTGTAAAGTCACATGACGTACCTGTACAGGTAGAGTGGAGGCAGACATCACAGAGCTGACAGAGGACACCATGACCTTCATGTGGGTGGGGTTACTGATGAGGGGACCCAGAGCACTGGAGAAATCCTGAAACCAAACAAATCACAGCTTGATTAACAGCAAACAACAGCAAATAACAACATAGTGTATTGAGCAGCACTTTGAACTTAGGTTATATGTAGCTCAAAGGTCCCAAAATACTCGAGAAGCCTTGGAAGACAACATACTGCTCGGGAAATCACTTTGGTGTATACAGCTTGAGTTGAGATCAGCACACGAAAGGGATAAAAGATGCTCTGATGCCAAAGGAATAATATCTCAGGTCAACAAGATCTTATTTGTATTGATGGTGACGTCAGTGTCCTTGACTGTACCTTCATCTAGGTATGCTAAGAGGACCCAGAGAAGTACAGACCCTGGTGTCATGAAGCTATCTTAGACTTCTGTCAAAACCTCAGTCATTAAAATAGCTATGTTCCTTTCCGTTATTTTAGCAGAAATTTGTTGTGCAATAACTTATCCAGAATTCACGTTTTAAAGCAGAATTATGACTTTGCAAGATAAGAAACAACAATTTGTGACTTGGAATTTTGACTTGAACATCGCTTTATGATCCCGCGGACTGGCGATTTAAAAACCGCAAATAAACATTTTAGAACAGAATGTTACACGACAAAGAAAATATCTAATAGGGACTTCTTATCATAGCCTCTGCCAATTCATTCTTTTATTTCATTGGTTACTTCAAATTTTAGGTCGCGTTTAAAGTTAATTTTGTGGAGCCTCAGTGGTGTCTCTTTGAGGGCCAAGGCCGCGCTTATGTTTCACAGCCATCGAGTCTGAACTCAAACCATCAAAGACATCCACTGTTTACGTGACCTACTTACCACCAATGATCTGGCAAGAATATCTACTTTGTCCGCCTCCTCTGAAACTTGGAGCCGTCCGGCTGGTAGTAGGAACGGAAAAACACCTGCAACAACAACATCATCGTTTATGTCTATATATCCCATCAAATTCTACTTTTATCCAAATGTTGGGATTACTTTGAAAATAAATACTCTTGAAATATGAATGAATGCACATGGTTTCACGCCATATCAGCTGGCATTCTTTCTGACATATCGTGGCGATAACAACTTATTAAAAGTAGTGTCATATTTCCACATCATGTATGAGTCTACCATTATATAATTATAAATGTTTCATATGTGTTGTAGCTAATTAGACAGTTATTTTTATGTGGTTTACCTGCAAAAACGGCAAACACGCCTCGAAGATGTAATGAAGACTGCCGTGATGTCTGTGAGCTTCAGATTTCTCATCAGAGCCACTGAAAATTAAAAAAGGTGTCGTGTCGAAATAGGCTGTGAAAAATGTTTTTCTGAGGGGAGAGGCGTGGTATGTACAGGTTTTACAGAGAACTATGACTACACGTACATGTAATGTACTGTCTTATAGTACGGAATAGTCCGCATTGCCGAGCAGAGCCTTGGTGGTTGCTTCTCCGTTAGACCTCGCACGGACGGAAAATGTGGTTTCCCATTACGGGGGCTCCATGATAATCTCACCCATAATAAAACAAACTTTCATAATGTGTGGATGCCTCTCTGCCATTGAAAAACAATGGGGTTCCTTTACATGACATGGCGTACTCGTTCTAGTCTGGCAAAAACAAACGTTCGAAACAAAGAGTGTACACAAAAAAACTGTAGGACGGATAGACATCGACCGCTGCGAGAATACCATTAAACCTGTCTGCCGAGTTGTAAATAGGGCTCCAAGTACGTCAAATGTTTTCGTCATATGCTGAGCAGATTTCTGTATGCACTTGGAGATGGGTACGTATAGCTAATATTTCATATGATATCAGTAGTCAAACTATAGGTGTCTCCTCGATCCGTATGTGTGCACAGGAAGAACAAAATAGGGTTAAATCTTGCCTTCGAAGTACTTCGAAGACGTGCCCTTGAAAACGCTCACCAATTAATTATTTAGTGTGGGATACCTGTTTCATTTCTGCGGAATTATAAACTATTACACACAGACCAATGAGACCTAGCAGACGCTGTACGGAGGACTGATAAGAGATTCGTCAGAAAACCCTTACTTTTAAAATATGTTGGACTAACCGTTTCACAGGGCACACCTTCAAAACCACGACGTATAATTTTTCAGAAAATGAAAATGTTGCCACTATTAAAGGCGAAAGATAAAACGTTACTAGATTTGCGAATACTCAAAATCCGAAGGCAGACTGAAGTTAGCAGCGGGTTAGTTATTAGTTATTCGAATAACTAATAGCTAACTCAGCAGCAGGTTAGTTATTTGAATAACGAATAACTAACCAGCAGCGGGTTAGTTTTTCGAACTTCAGTCTGCCGAATAACTAACCAGCAGCTAACCAGTTATTCGAATAACTAACACGCTGCTGTTTAGTTATTAGTTATTCGAATAACTAACCCGCTGCTGAGTTAGTCATTAATTTTTCGAATAACTAACCCGCTACTAAGTAAGTTATTAGTTATTCGAATAATAATAACTAACCAGCAGCGGGTTAATTATTCGAATAATTAACCCGCTGCTAGTTAGTTATTAATTATTCGAATAAACTAACGTGCTGCGGGTTAGTTATGCGTTATAAGAAATACTAACCTGCTGCTGGTTAGTCATTAGTTTTTCGGTTAACTAACCCGCTGATGAGTTAGTTTGTAGTTATTCGAAAAACTAATAACTAATAACTAACCCGCTGCTAACTTCAGTGTGCTAAATGCGAAGACGTGTGCGCTATTACGCACGATTCATTTTGGTGGAGGACTTCATCGCTGTGAGGATTCTTGGGAACTGGAGGACGCGGATTCTGTACCAAATGCTAACATTTATAGAGGAACATTATCTAGAAACCACCACTGACTAACCTTTTAGATGGCGGGCTCTTCAACAGCTGCTTTACCATCGCCTCATTTGTCGTGCTGAATTCTGTCAGCTGCTTGAGAACGAAGGGCAAAGCAGACAGTAAATCCCACATCATACTGGAAAGAAAGTTAATTGTTAGTTTTCCTTAATAGATGAAAACACAACACGTTTTGAAGACTTTGTATTAATTTTTCTGTGGTCAACGGGAAGGACAGTTTGACTAGTTTGGGGTTTAGAAAAATGTCGCAGTTTACGTAATATCTCAATGGAATATATATGCAAAATGAATACCAAAACTTGTTTCAGGTCTATCTGAGTGTCTATTTTGTCACAATGATTCACCAAACATTTATGGGCCATATTTATATTTCTTCGCTACTAACACAATTCTTGTGGCGTACAATAATTCATACGTATGTATTTTATGTTGTAACATGCGGCGTTCAGAACAACATAGACCATCTTAAAATGTCATCTACACTAAAAATGTAGTCCATAAAAACTCACCTTAGAATTTGAATACTTAAGTGAATTAAATTCTTAGAAAGAGAAGAAAGTTGCCATTTTTTCAGTGGTGTGTTGCCTTGTCCTTTAAGCCCCGATTGAGCCAGACAAGATTTAAAGTGCTAGGCATCCAAAAATGAGATGATGCAATGAGGTTCTTTTATTTCATTTTACCATAGTTTAAGCAATATTTTGTATAATGTAGGAAGTGAGTGAGTGAGTGAGTGCTTGGGGTTTAACGTCGTACTCAACAATTTTTCAGTCATATGACGACGAAGGAATCATTAGGGTGCATGCACGTGTAATGTGCCTCCTTGTTGCAGGACGGATTTCCACCGCTCTTTTATTTAGTGCTGCATCACTGAGACGACTTACCGAAGGCAAGTAAGCCGCCCCGCCCGAGCCATTATACTGATACGGGTCAACCAGTCGTTGCACTATCCCCTTCATGCTGAACGCCAAGCGGGGAAGTTACAACTTCCTCTTTTAAAGTCTTAGGTGTGACTCGACCAAGGATTGATCCTGGATCTACCGGTCCCGAAGCGGACGCTCTACCAACTGTGCTACCCGGGCCGGTCATAATGTAGGAAGTAAATATTTATAACAATACATGTATTTAAATGATAAATGTTCATGCATGACAAACATTTTATGCAAATATCCAAAACTGTGAAAACTACTCCATCCGAGAAACACTCAAGCGGAATATACAAAGGAAACAAGAAAACACATGTCTAGCAATGCATTGACAGGAGCCTATGGTGAGACTCGGGGGAGGTTCCAAGGAGGTTGATGTGAGGTTGCTCACCTGTCGTGAGGAAGATCTCCAGCACCACTCTCGATCATCCCACTTGCCGTGTTCAGATATACCCACAACAGGAACCGTAAGAATGGCCGCTTCAGATTATTGCTGATGGACTCGTTCGTCAAAATCTCCAATAATTCCTCGATTGTGAATATCGTTTGGCAGATAGACTCGATAAAGCGATTTTCTCCCTGGTCAAATAAACAGTATAATCATAACAGTTTGAAAGGACTTTGAATGTAAGTTTCCGTTTTAGAGGGCTTTATAAGTCTTCGTTGAACTCTTTATAATTAAGTGATGGTTATGTGTCTTGGGCTTTTGCTTTTAGAAATATATCTTTTTTCCGCCAAATTTATGTATCTATTTGATTGGTGTTTTACGCCATACTCAAGAATATTTCACTTATACGACGACGGCCAGCACTATGGTGGGAGGCAGAACCCGGGGGAAACCCACGACCATCCGCAGGCTGCTGCAAGACATTCCCGCTTGCGACCAGAAAGAAATTTCCGCCAAATGGCGGTTGGGGTCCAAGCCAGACTGCCCATTGCCCAATGATAGTACAAGTGTTCTACATTACTAGTTTGATCTCACCTTGCAAAGACCAAAATTAATATTAGACCATACAACTTGGGCCAGAGATACTTTAGGTGGGCAAAGTATCCTATTAAATTAGCGACGATTGTACTACCATGATCCATGACGCTTGGACAACATCAACTTAACAAAATGATGGCTGTTATCAGCTGCATAATACATGTGATCAAACAGACAATATACTGACGCCTGCTTAAAAATGTAAAAGTTACCTCAGCGCAAGTCGCCAGCATATCCACGAGGGCGATCAGGTAAGTCAAGGTGTCCCCTTTGCCCGTCAGCAAAATCTCCTTCCTGCGAAACAGACACGAATATTTACCAAAACTGTTCGACCAAAAATGTTCAATAGTTTTTTCTTTCAGTGATTAACTGAGTTTGAATTGCTTTATCCCATGACCATTTGACGTTATAAGGTAAACAACTTCTTCACGAAAATTGCGAGAAATTGGACTGGCAAGGTATTTTGTCCATGGTTCCGGCGTTTTATACCATTATAACCAACGCGGGCTGCCCGGCTTTCTTCCTTAGGTCCTTCTCATTTTAAGCCTCATTTGAACGACGGGAAACGTTGGACTCGTACCTTTTGTCTCTTGGTTGATCAATGACGAAAGCCACCTCGGACCTATACTGCATGAAGTACTTCATCACATACGCTTGGTTCCTCTTCAGGGGAAGATCCAGTTCTTCAACCTTCACGACAGCGTTCAGGAGATCCAGGAACTGTGGCGCCTTGCTCAGATGGTCGGCCGCTAAAGTCATGATTTTCTGCACTTGTGTCGGCAAAATTCGCATACAACAGTTCTTGTTACCAGTAAACACCTAAAACAATTTCCATGTTGACTTTAGTTATGAGAAGTCCATGTCATAATGTTGAGTGTCGGGGTAATAAAGGCGAAAGTAATTACTAGTACTTTCACATAGACATCTCCAATCACACCCCCCCCCCCCACCCAAACCCCTATCTCCCACTAACCCCCACCCCCACCCCAAGCAACCAACTCTTTCTGATACTGACAAACACTCCCACATATACTTCGCAGTTTTAAACTGACACAGTGTATGACTCTAACAAAAAGCTGTTAATTCTGGCAAAACGGAAACTAAACCTGTGGTCTTCAAAAATTAATCAGGTCATGACAATAGCGGTAAGAACGTTTGTACCAGATTTGATGTATAGACTTCATTCCTTTTAGTGATTCTCAAACAAGATCACACCAAGCACTTATAAAGAAGTATAACCATAAATGCACAGATAAAATTTAACTTGCCCCCCATGAAGTTGGATGGGGGCATAAAATGTTTTCAATAGTCAAGGTTTAAATTCAAATGGCTTGAATAAATTACATTACTATGCACACTTTTTCAACTTCACTTACCTCCTTCAAGGCATTGGCCATTTCCGGTTCCGCTCCCTTCACGCCCAGAATGAGATCCAGTCTGTCAAACAGACGGCGTTGCACGACAGGATTGCCTCGCGCCATCACGCGCAATAGGTCAAAGGCCATTTTGAAGACAGTTTGTAGACCTTGGTATTGGTCCTAAAGAAAACAAAATATCACCGCCATTAACTCGAAATAAAGTAAAGCATTCTGTGCCTCGACGTGTTGTGAGAGACAGTCGTATACCAATCGTGAACGATACTGGATGTTCCAAGGCATCTTGCACAGATCAGTGGTAAACTAAGCTGACTGTAAGTACCATGGTAGCATATGTTTTTAAGATTGTCTCCGTGTGTTGACAATCAACGTAGTCTACTTGTGCTATCTCATTGTGACAGCAGACCCAGGTTACTAAGCGTGACAATCCTGTGATAAATATGTAGTGATGAAGATAACATACTGTGCAATCACTATAATTAATATTGACTTCTCTTCATTAATTATGTGTGGAAAAACATAAATATGTTGGAATTCTTCACAAATGAAAACAAGAGGAAAACATCATAAATACAGTGAGGCGGAATAAAGCTTTATGATGAAGAAAAAGCACATGTTCAGGAGAGAAAGAAGTACTTACAAGAAGCCTGATGTCAACATCCTGTGTCAGAATCTGGAAGATGTCCTCAATTATACCTACAACGGACATACGGTTAAAATATTTAAATCCATTTATGCTGGATCCATGTGTTTGTGTAAAAATAAATGACAATTTCATAGTGTTAAGCTTGACTGATTTCTTAAACTCACAGACTAAGACATTCTCTAATTATACGGTATACAGACTATATATAAATTATCTTACTGTACATCCTGAATCAAATTTACAAATTTGGAAAACTGTACGAACCACGTCATATAAAATACTTCGTATAATTATGATCCATAGCAAAAATTTTAACTCGCCACATGTTGACGTATTTTACCATGATTGTACAAAATCGTCTGATTCATTGGATGACGCTCTTCCGGGTCGTCGTCAAGGCAACAGAGGTCAGCAAGCTCGGTGAGTATTTGAATCATTCGGGAAGTTTGCTCTTCACTCATTTTTGCCGTCGACAAATGACGCAAAGTTGGCATAATTTTCCGGACTTGATACAGAACTGACATTGATTCGTCTGTCAGTAACACCTGAATGATCGAAGACAGAATTTAACATGTAGCAATTAGTAACATCACATGTGCCAGATGAACTTACCCTTCTGATTTTTTGAGCACTAGCCAAACTATAACACACATAATATTTCTGCATGTAATCTCGCTTCTCAATGAGAATTTTCTTAAAAACTACTGGACTGACTCGTGAACACGAATGTGTTTGATATCATTGAATCTCGCTCTCCTGGCATAAAGTTCATTGTCGTCTATAATGGTTTATGGAGATAAAGAGCACAATTTTGTGCTTACCTGTGCTTGAACTGCCCTATGGAAGAGACTTTCGTGTGAGGAGTAGTAGCGACTTAATAGCTTCATCGACTGTGTAACCATGTAGTCATACTCGTAGTTAGACAGGTCCTACAAACGCAATCATTTCTCTCAATCACAGTAACGGAAGTTAGCAGAGATGCTGGATATGGGTTCTTTAATGGTAGATTCATTTACAGTGTATATGTACATGAATACACGTATAACAGTGCCACAATAAATTGTCATTTGACACGTCCAGTTAAAATTTCGAAAAATAATTTAAATAAAGGACGTTTGATCTCCAACCCGAAAAAATATCCAAAGAAGCAAATAATACCACTCTTATTTGTTATGTTACTTATCGGCTTAAGTTTGACATATCATTGTCCAAGGCAGATGAAAAGACATCTGTGAAACAGTGGTAGTTGAGTTAACATTGTCATAAAGAAAAAGAAAATTACGTACAGGCAGTACACACAGAGATAAACCTACCATCGTCATATGACTGTAAAAATTGTACGACATAACTCTCCAAGGCTATATGCATACAGTGATAAACTGCACAGCTTTATTATAACTACTGGTTTACATTGATCTCAAAGTCGTGAGTTCGAGTCTCACTCGGGCCAGTTAGATTTTATTCTTCTGTTCAGGAGTTAATACACAAGTAGGTCATGGCCTACAGGCAATTTTCAGGAAATAGATCTAGCAAAATCCCCATCGATATGACCTACGCCAATGTGCCCATATGGCTCATTAATATCATCTGAGTTCATTCAGTGTTAGAAAAATTATCCACTCAGTACATTTACGACGATGACTTCGTTATGTAAAGTGTCTAGATTATTTCTATTAAAGGAAATGTTACCTTCAAAATTCCTGCCAAATCGAAGCCCTTGAAAATAGCAGTTGACTCAAACAACTCCTGAATGGATCGCCTTACGCTGGGCAGAACTCTGAAACGACAGCCACATGCACAAATATAGGCCTACGATGAAGAGTTGAACCATTGAATAGAGCAGACTGTTGCATAAATCATTTAGGTGTTTTTGATCGATATTCTGTTTAGTTCCTTGAAGATTAGATGTATCCGTACTTCAAAGTCGTTCTACAAGAGGACACAATTAGTCTAAGTGCTGTTATTAGGTAGGCGCCTGCAAAAATTTTCTGGACAATTTCAACTGTGTCGCAAACTCTCTACAAAAATATAACTTCCCAAGGCGTTGTACCGGCACTGAATATGCTGATATGTCACTTTTCCGGCGACTGAAAATAATATTCTTTATATCATTCAGGATTTCATTTTGGAATATGTGTATAAGGCCCAGTGAAGCCATGTTCAACGATTTTTACAAATTTTCACAATACCTGAAGTGGTCGTCTAGGTCAAAACTGTCGTAGAGCAGGGGAGCTAACTCTGGCGGAGAAGAGTTCGGTCTCTGGGCCTCGTGGTAGAGTTGTTTGAATTCGGCAACAAAACCCTAAAATCACAAATCAAGATTTTATTTCGTATTCATACTTTTTCACATCTTATGAAAGGGAGAAACTAAACCAATTAGAAAGTTTTATTTGTCAATATGTAAATTATTTATCTAGACTGTATGAATATTTATTTTCTATGAAAATAAGATTCTCTACTTGAAAATGAAAAATGGCTTAGTGTTTTGATCATAAAATAAACTCCAAAGTACTCTTAAAACGGGCATAAATTAGATTGCTTACCTCTAATCTGGTGTTGAAACTGAAGTTGAAAAACAGATCCAGCACTTCCATAGCTCTGAAAAAGAAAATGAAAGCGATAACCCATAGCTCTTTCAGTGGCAGCTTGTATGACATTGGTTGCTTATATCTGTATACATTTCTGACACTGGCTGCTTGTATATATACATATGTCTGACACGGGCTACGTGTATATGTACAAATGCCTAACACTGACTGTGTGCATATGTACACATGTCTGAGACTGGCTACTTGTATATGCACACATGCCTGACACTGGCTGCGTGTATATGTACACATGCCTAACACTGGCTGGGTGCATATAAGCACATGTCTGACACTGGCTGCGTGTATATGTACACATGTCATTTACACTGGATGCTTATATGCATGAATACACTCGGACTATACCTATGCGCAGATATAGACGCTCTACGCTGTTTATGTGGACAGACACAGGGCTTCATAAAGAATCATCCCAAATTGTAAAATAGATATTTCTTTCTACCTGAATTTAGCATCAACGATGGCCTTGGTTTCCGGACTAGGCTTGAACCTGTCCGTGGTTCTGTAGTGGTTTAAAACCTCTTTGGCGTCCACACCTAGGGAAAAAAACGGAAGTCCACATATTTGTGTATTACTCATTTCATTGATGTTTCATGCAGTACCCACTCAAATATTTCAGATATATGTCATTGACCATCATTATGGTGGGAGGAAACCTACGGCCATCCGCGGGTTGCTGTCAGACCGTCCAACGCACCATAGGAGAGGTAGCCAGCTTGATTGAGCTCACAACGACCCCTTTGGTGAGGCTCTAGAGGTATTGTGCTGCGCGTTACTCATTACTCTGTGCTAACCAACTGAGCCACAGAGGCCCCCTACTGAGATGTTAAGACATGAGTCCAAAAATCACTATTAAAAAGAACGAATATAAGTTCATCTCTCAAAGTTGTTAATCATAACATAAATATGGTACCACTGAAAGTCTCGTGGACGAGCTACACAAAAGGGTGCAAAATGCAGTAGAACACGTTGTTTTCTTCTGCGTCGATGAATTGGTAGTCCATGTATTATATAGATCTCGCCGTTTTATGAACTTATATACACAGGTAATTCTGTCGTTTAAGGACAGCTCATAGCTTTAGGCCACTTTGTTACGGAAGGGATGGAGTTTTACAATTTCCCCAATGGAGACTCATACATATTCCCTGAGCGTTAAGTGGCGTGAAAATGCATTTCTAAAAGCTGATGGACTTTGTCTTCTAAGAAATAAAAGAAATAAATATCGCTTAGTACAAATTTTGACAGGAACCGCACCTTTTATATGAGGATAAGGTTTGTCATTCCTGCCATCGAGTAAATCCAGAAGAGGTCCCAACAGGTTACTGATGTCTTCCTTCTTATCATAGAAGCCGTATTTAACCAGATAACTGATCAGTCGTAACACCTGTAAAGTTGTAAAATAAAGCCTGTAAAGTTTTTTACTTAAGACAACACTGGATGGAAATGCCTAGCATGACAAATAACATGATTTACGTGAACTGTAGCAGCCCAATTTTGCCTACAGTATGATGAAGTCAGAGCATTACCATTCTTTACTCATTGAAAACCAATCACATGGCACAAATGGGTACAAAATTTAATTACTTCCGACCATCATCGAACATCAAGAAGCCCCATTTCCATTTCATTAACTTCACTTTCCCAGCCAACAACAAGACATTATTTCAATGTCATTATTGTTGAATATTTCTCTGTTTTTTTTTTTGGGTCACTTTTTTCTGGCTGCGGCATATCGTTCTTTCCCACAACAATAGGGTATATGTCTTAATTCAGCTGTTAAACCAGACTTAAAAGGTCAAGGTATGTCCAAAGACTAACATTATGACATCGGGACACAAAGATCACGTTTACAATTTATTTACGACGTAACGAAGAATATTTAACTTGTAAGGCAGGGGGCAGCATTATGGTGGAAGGAAACCGAGCCCGACAGAACTTCCTTCGTAAAATCTGAGATGAAGTTAGCATGAGCAAGACTTGAACTCACAGCGACAGTGTTGGTGAGAGGCTCATGGGTCATTGCGCTGCACTATCATGCTAACCACGAGGAGTCGGAGGCCATTCAGTTATTCTGTCGTAAGAAAATTAACCTTAAACTATCAAAGAAAAAGATTTGACTACTGTATAGTATGGCCCAACTCTTGATATAGACGAGGTCTGGGTGAAATAGCGTATTAAATTCTCTGTCAATAAAACCTTTGTCGTCCATATTTCGACTTTATGATATATTTAGTGAGTAATATTGTGAATCAAGTATATGTGAAAATCCACTAGCAACCTGCGGATGGTCGTGGAATTAGACGGACTATACCCGGTCACCTCAAACCGTAATGATGACTGAAGCGGCATAAAAGAAATACGGCGTAAGGCACCAAATAAATAAATAAATAAATAAATAAATACTGTGATATGAATGAGACGTCTTCTTTAACTGGGACACCTGTTTTCAACGAAACCCGATGCTCACCTGTTCCACCAACATATTATGACCAATCAGAGATGCCGTCATGTCGTGATTTGCGTCTAGAAATCCAGTTATCCAATCACGAAGTTGGGTGAATGCTCTCGTTGTTACACGGCTTTTGGTTGGCCCCTTTAAAATGGCCCAAAAAACTGAATTATTGTCAAAGATATATCATATCTGTAAGTTGAATTAGAAAAGCACTAAACCATTTCGAAAGCTTAAAAAATGATAAATCGAAACATGGATTACACATTTTTTTTTTAAGATTATAACGACACGCACAGAAATTTGTTAATATTGTAAATTAATATCTAATAATCTAATTTGAACTGAAACTTGCCCACCACGCTTGTGCATGGGAGCTATTGACTTAGTAACGTAAAATCTTGAGAGCAGACTCTTCAAACACAGAGCTACAATCCTGAACTCACCGATTTCCCCGCAACTGCCGTTAGTGGTCGGTTGTCTTTCTTATCTTTGCCCACGTCATCGTAAATAAAGGTCAGGTTGATGATGTCCAGCAGCGAGAAATTCTCTCCCACGTCCACGAAAAGGGCTGGGATACAGACAAGCATTGTTATGGAATTAGCATCAAAAGAGACTGCGCAGCAAAATCTGTTAATGAAACTGGTATTTGGGAATTTGACTCTGGACTTAGTTTCTCCAACTGACGGCATGGACTATATGATTTAGATAGTTCGCTTAATACATGTATTTATTTATTTGATTGTTGTTTTACGCTGTACTCAAGAATATTTCACTTATACGACGGTGGTCAGCATTATGGTAGGAGGAAACCGGGCAGAGCCCTGGGAAACCAACGACCATTCGCAGGTTGCTGGAAGACCTTCCCACTTACGGCCGTAGAGGAAGCCAGCATGAGCTGGACTTGAACTCATAGCGACGGAATTGGTGAGAAACTCCTGGGTCTTAATACATGTATGTGCTTCTACATAAAACTGCTGCCAAATTGAAATTTTTATGCGCAATTCCGCAACAAAGGAATTCATTTCACTGGAAATATTAATTTCAGAGTGAGGCACAAATATATTTAGCGATTGTTAACAAGTTTCCGTGAATCATTTTTCATCCATTATTTCAGTCGTATCTTAGCTGTGTCTCCTCGCTAAAGGCATGTTGTCATGCCGACAAGCTTGCGTTGCTGTCTCAAAGGAAAAAAAAACTCAACTCAGTGACAACAACAACGACATTTTACCTATAATAAGGTCACAGTATTTAGCCCGCAGCTGATCAGGTAGCTCCTGATTGGTCAGACAAATAAAGGCCTCCTCCCAACTCAGGTACTTTAGTTCCGTCGTAATCACCCGGATGCAGTTCTCGTTACGACCCTGATTCAAAGAAAGAAAAGTGTCATTTGATTAAGCAGGGATCCATAAGAATTGTACTTAAGCAGGGATCCATAAGAATTGTACTGAAGTTACATACCTTGAGAAAAATTACGCAACGGTGTTTCGACTAGCTCCACATTGTGCCTGAGCTTTCATCCAAATAATTCCATAACATTGTCCGTAAAGTTACTGACAGACAAACAGACATAGAGACAACCATAGAATGCCAGTAAGAAACAACTTCATTGGTAGAGGTAAAAAGAAACTATCACAAAGGCAAACTGACAGACGAACAGACATAGAGACAGACAGCCAAAGAATGCCAGTAAGAAACAACTTCATTGGTAGAGGTAAAGAGAAACTATCAGAAAGGCATTTACTCACATAGCAGAGTTTTCCGAAGAGGTCCAGCTGGTGCTCCAGAAACTCAAACTGTTCATCTTCACTGGCTGCTGACTGGAAAACGTAGAGGAGTTACATAGTATTACATTCCATAATGAGGAAAAACACATGTGTGCCTCTGTCATACATTTCACAAAGAAGATCAGAAAAGTACATTCTTAAGCGAGATTCAAACCTTAGCTGTTTTAATAACTAAGCTAACAGGGCAGATGTGAACGGATTGCTAGAGATCTGTTACATGTAAAGAATTACGATTCACACAGATAGCCGCATAACATATGAGCCACGCTAGATGATTTCAGTATTGGGTTCGATTCTCACTCATGGCAGTATTTTCAGTGGTTTGTTACAATTAGAAAAATGTTCACAAGGGGTAATACAAGGATCTTCCAATAACCAGCATTTACATCCCATTGCCTCGTTTTGAGTCTTTTAAACACGGACAACATATTAAACAATTCCGCAAACAAATAGTATCGAGTAGTAAACCATAAGTTACAAGATTAAATAATTTCAAGATTTTGTTAATAACATCTGACAATAAAGAACGACAGAAATATCCTCAGTCTGAGTGTACACTGGCGTTGTGTGGTAGTAGCTATATGAGAAATAGAAATTACTATTCTAGTAAGTAACTATACACATATCTACAAGTTACATCCATGCACTTTTGCCATGCGAAATGGAGCCAAAGGAGTGTGAACAAAATTCACGCAAGATACTACACACCAAGAGATCAGTCATAAAAAGTCTATTTAACAGAACAAAAAAGTGTTATTTAAAAATGTTTTGATGAGTGACGACCAAACCAGTAAAGAGACAACATCAAAGGTTTTGTATGCAACGGAAAGTCGAAACTGGGTCCGGTATTTTATACGTCGGTCCACATACGCGCTCTAAACATATGTAGAAACAAAGAAAAAACAGGAAACACTTCAGCAGTTGTCCTTCAATCATTCAAACCCTCAATCCTTCAATTATTCAAACGCAACTAAAGATTTGATCTGAGGGCTAGGTTCCTTCATGCTGATTATAACCTGCGGATGGTTGTGGGTTTCCTCCGGGCTCTGCCCGGTTTCCTCCCTCCATAAAGCTGGCTGCCGTCATATAAGTGAAATATTCTTGATTACGGTGTGAAACACCAATCAAATACATAAATTATACTGATTCTGATCAAAGTGAAAGTTTAAAGATTGTTTTGTTCGCCACAATTAATGCCCGAAATAAAAGGTACTAGATTCATTTTTTCCATTTTTAAATTCAATGAAGAATCAATACATGGCAGAATTCAATGTTATACCAAAAATTTGGCGTCTGGGAAAACAAAGTGGTTTTTAGTTCAGTTCATCAAACATACTTTTGAGATTACACCAGCTAACATGGAACACAGCAAAGTCCACAAAGTTACAACATCGATAGCATGCAAGTACTTTAACAGTGATTTCTATCCATGCTCCGCCTGCCTTTTCAGCGAGTCGTGAGCGCTGCCTGAGTGACAGCTCCTCGGGATTTACGGTCCGCCCTTTTGCAGATTTCGCCCTATTAGATATCTCCATGGTCTGCAATAGTCAACGCCCCATATGCAAATTCCACATTGTTCTTATGTTTGACAAGTGTTATTCCTTTATTTATGACATCAGTTTCTCATGGTAAACAAAATACTTCGTGAAACAAATAATGAAAACACCACCGCTTTACAAATACAATACAGAACCCATGTGTTTAATGCCGAATCTTCTACTGTTACCCGTCAAATGAGTCCGTTTGTTTCATTAATATGTTTTCCTGGCGCTTAATTCCTTTCACGGCTTGCGAAAACACTTTTTTCCTATTGTTTTGGCTACATGTCTATTTCTATTTGTCGTCCCAGTGTACGCATCATTACAAAGGCCTCTTACATTGGCAGCGTTTGTTATGATCTGACTTCATATAGTGGGTACACATGCAGTCTTATATACAAGGTCTCACAATGTACCTTTAAAAGAAGGAATCAAGTGAAATGTAGCCATTCCATCAATTCAACTTAAAAGCATACATCCCCAATCTTTCGCGTCATACTTTGCTATACCCATCAGGTGCAGCTTGCACTTCTCTCTACAACATCTCAAAGTTCAAATTAGTATGACATAGCATTTGCTTTTAGCTGTTGTAGCTCGAAGTTGAAGTTAGAACTTTTGTCACCATGGTTCATGGTGTTCGTCACTAGCCCTGGGTTAAATCTGTTGAACCTGGGTAAAATTTACGTTGTTCAAAGCGGTGTTAACGTTAAGTCTGGGTTAATTTTGCTCCAACCCGGTGTTAACTCTACCCCTTTGGACTGAGCAGGGTTAAATCTGTCCAACACGCGCAAAAAAGTATATAATTTTGTTGGTACTTGATGAAAAATAATACTGTATCAGTAATGACAGGCCTTCTTCTTTATCTTGCGTGGGTCACACCGACACCTCTTCATACTCTCCCCTGATCACCTTTACAGATGATGAATAGGACAGCCCATTTTCGATTTGAGAGACGATCACTTCATTTTATTGTAAATCTCTTTGCTGAGGATATTAGTACAGAAGCAAAATTGGCCTTATGCTTACGCTTTCTTGTTACTAGTGGTAGCGTAGTGTTCCTTTCCTCCATTTTGAATTTCCCCCACAGAGATGGAATAAGGAATAATGGGCTTGCTTTTGGGTGGAATTCTCCTTTTCTGTTTTGGTTGTTGTATTTCACCCTGGGTAAGTTAACACCACCACTAACCCATGGTTCAACATCACATATCTAACCCAGCGTTAGTTAATCTTGGGTTAAACCTTTTAACTCTGGGTTACCGCTAACCCAAGGTTAAATTTAACCCTCCGTCGAACAACCAGGCCCAGGGTGTGCCTGTTATAATTGCGATCAAAATTTAACCATGTTAAAAAAAGTACAGGTATTCATAATCTATCACCAACCTATAATTCTGTATTAACCAATCAGTGCACCAGCCGCCTTCAATTCTGAGACAAACTGCTTACACGGGACATGAGTAACGTTATTAGTTAGCTCAGTAGTGTTTCAAGCGAGGCGATGAATGATACACTTGTCCGTGACGTCGAAAAAGATGAGAATTAAGACCTACCCGCTTGGCAAAATCATGTAGTGGATGCCATGTCCTAGAATTGTCCGTTGAGACATACACCACGTTCTCTGTTCTGTTTATGACCTGGCCCAGCTCAGTGTAAAACACGCAGTTCTGAAAACATCAAACACAAAAATGTTTTCATTTGTTTTCGGAATTAGGTACACCACACAGACTTCAGGGAAAATTTAAACAATGTTAGCAACAGTGTCTAAATCCAACAGGCTACATTAACTTTTCTAGAACCACGAAGGTTGGAAAGATTAATCGAGATTGGACGTTTGAAGTCAGTTGCGTCAACGTTTCGTGAATTAAACCGAAAGATAATATCGACTCTAAAAATACGTTTTAGTCTCCATTTGAAAGTTGAAAAAGCCATGTGTATTTTGAAGTGTTTGAGACAACAGAGAAACTAAATCCAGATTGATTTACAAAAACAAAATTTTCATCCCATTATGATGTATCCCGCAACGCAGGTGCTTATCGGAAAGGATTTCTCAGTGCATTGGTGTAGAAAAGAAGTTGTTTATTGTGATTTCATTTCGTGGATCGTTTACAGATGAAGATCGAATGTCTGTTAAATCAATAGAATTAAGCGTTTTCCTTTACATTTACCCTTTCACATAACACTCAAGTTTCCAGCCTCGTTATGGATTGACAATCATATAATTAATATACATTCTACCAAAGTCAACTGCACTTCTTCAATGCATGGCAGGGGAACGAAATTTTAATATCTAATCGTGACGAGGGGCCCTCCGTGGCCGAGGTTTTTAGCACGCCAGATGGGCGCAATTACCCAGGATCCTCTCACCAATGCGGTAGTTGTGAGTTCAAGTCCAGCTGAAGCTGGCTTCCTTTCCGGTCGTACGTGGGAAGGTCTGCCAGCAACCTGCGGATGGTTGTTGTTTTTCCCCAGGCCTCTGCCCGGTTTCCTCCCACCATAATGCTGGCCGCCGTTGGATAAGTGAAATACTCTTGAGTACGGCACAAAGCACACCAATCAAATAAATACATAAAATCAATGTCAATATGTCCGAAAACATAAACTACTAATCTATTCTTGTCACAGGCATTCATTAGATGTTCTACAAGCAACTGTGATATGCTATGTTAAACATACAGATACTGTGAGATAAACATGCCATTGGATTTGTAAACATGCCAATCATGGTCAACGACGGATCCAGGGCTTCCAGCTAAATACCATTGTCATGCATAGTTTTTTTTGGAAAATCTAGATTTTCTTGAAATCTGTAAACCCTAAGTGCTACATATTTTGTGAATATACAAAACAAGCAATTCAACATTTTGGTGAACATAAAATCAGTCGTTTTCAGAACTAGGTATTTTACGTGGATATTGAACGTCAATATTACAGGTAAATCTATTTGATGTTAAAACAGTTACAGCATCAAAAACATTTTTGTCTTTTGTCATCCAGTGGACTTTTTAAGTATTTAATAATTTAACCCAAAACGAATTTGTAACACTCATGGTTTGGCATGGCGAATCAAAAACGCTTTTCATGTTACTCTCCTTCTGAAATTCTTGACCGTTTCTGACATCACATACTTGATATATTTTTCTTGTCTTATATTTATTACATTAATTAGTGTACTGTGACATATATTCCATTAGTGCAAGTAGTTTTGTATGTCTAAGCAATAGTGCGTAGCATTCAACGTTAAGTGTCATAAATTTCGTATCGATGAAAGTGACTATCTTTAGTCAGAATCTTAAACAGATCTTTAAACTTACTTACCACAGCATATTCAGGGTCCTATACATTTAATATTTGCAATTAATTTGATGACCAGACAAAATTCAATGAAACAAGACCACATACGATATAACAAAATATTTGAAAAGCAATTAAAATATGGAATCAATGAGTTCAGATTTCAGAGGCAACAATTGCAAAGTTAAAACAGATATACAAAAAACTTTCCTATAATGTATAATTTTAAAAACATGCTTTATACATAAGTTACTCCGAAATTATTCCGAACTTTTTGATTTGATTGATCAACATCTTATGTTCTGCAGTTTTCAAAACGGCACATTTATTCAGGATAAATCATTTAGTTTCCTTCTTAAAAGTAAGGCTTTTATGAGGGCTATTGTTCCGTATGATTTGCACAAGAGCCCAGCCTGAAGGAACTCTGATACACTAAAACACGTCTTTATACAATAAAGCCAGGGAGACATGCAAGGAAAACAGAGTTTATCGCTGTCTTTTACCTTGCCTTCCTGTAACCAGACTTTGGTGATAAAGGATTGGTTGTCAGGAATGGAGACGCCATCACACACACAGAGTACACTGAGGAGATCCAGATAACGATAATTCTGAAATATACATTGATAACATTGAAATTTTCTGGTTAACGTTGGTCTTCATACTGTAAATTTAAAACGCAGAACAAAAAAATTGGTCGAGAATGCATTTTTGGTGGGTTATTACTAAGCAACCAATTCTTTTACGGCCATGTAACCAATATGGTATAGCAACCAAGTTTTATACTTCTGATTTTGAAATTTTATAGAACTGTACTGGAATTTTGAAATTTGCATTTTCTTATCGTACATCTCTGGAGCCCATTCTCCGCCCTACCGTACCAGGTCCTTTTCACGTGACATCATCGACGACAGTGTCTGTACATTCCACCCTAATTGGCATTAAGAATTCTTAATTCCACTTTATCACCATTCACAAAAAATTTAATATAGTCAATGATAGTATTTTTAAATACGGTTTTCTGTCGTGTACAACCTCACCTGTTTCCTCTCCTTTATGGCAATGTCTTCTATCCTATTATATTTTTGTTAGTACTTTACCTTGTTCTTCTTGAGCAGTTCTACAAAATGGTTTGATTTGTTCTTTAGAGATTCTGTCCACGATTTTGCCGGTTATCTTTGATGAGTTCCATGGTCATGTGTGCGGCATTAAGACCGATGTCTCCCTGGGAACAGAGATAGGCAGGTTAGCCCACATGTGGAGCTATCAAGGTCTAAGCTAGTCACCGATAACTTTGTGCTGCACTGTTAACACTATTAAGACCATCGATGCTTTTTTGTTGTTGTTTTTTTTAGATAAAAACCGAAAAGCGACGAATACAAAGATACAATATAATGCCAAAATCAGCATAGAGTTGACTTTCTGCTGAATCAGCACGGAATCGCCCGCAACAAAATGGCGTGTTACCCTTGTTGTAGAATCATATATTTGAAGGAGTCATATCCAAAATTGGTGACAGGGGACAAGGATGTGATCATTCTAGCTTATGTATTATACTGTTGAAGCCCAGCCTGCAATGGCATTTGTGTCCCAAGCCAAAATTTGCAACTTCTAAAGTCGCATTTCAAATTTTAACTATGATGTCAGAAAATGGCTTTGTGGAATCGATTTTGCTTGTTGTCTTACCTCATATTCTATTTGAGTCTGGAAGAAGGGGATGTGTTTAGCTATGTATAGCTCGTTTTTGCGACTGTTTCCCATGAGGGTAGGTGTACAAAACATCATACGCCTCTACGAATACTTTTGTCAGGTGGCTGGAAGAAGAAACGTATTTAAATATGCTGGTATAATAAGATTCAGATCCATATTGAGGCCAAAACCAAAATAATTTGAACAACCTAACCAGCAAGACCTGACTGCGCTAGCAAAATCCCAGTGCATTATCACGTATGCCTGTTGTATTCGCTGGAGGGGCAGACTTTTTGTCCACATCATTAGAGTAAACATCACACCATCATCCCTCTGATGACAACAGTGACAGCAAATCACTGCACTGGATTTATGATTTGCTTTCAAAAGCACTTATTTCACAAAACCAAACATTTTGTTTAGGATGGTAAAGATCGTATAAACCTGTAAGATATTTGTAAATTCTGTTTGCGTGTTTAAACCAGAGAAGGTATATGGAGAATTCAAGAGTTTCAGTCGGGTTTTTGCAACTAGTATATTTTATACGTAATATTAAAATATTGCTGCCTAAAATTCAAATTAATCAAAATTAATTAAAATGACAAAGCACATTTCCTTAGCTTAGCATTAAACAACGGGCTTACTGTTGGTCTTTGGTGTGTCTATAGGGTATCTTCAACAGCCTCACTAAAAGCTCCACGATCTGTGTAGAACATAAGAACAAAACAATATTTTATCATACATGTTTCTCGACCCTTTCATCTCTGAAATTCGAACTTCATGTAAGGCCATCCTATCGCATTATGAGCGCTGCTGACCGCATTTTGTCTTCTACAAATAACCAAACAGCTAACCTTATCTTATGGACAGTAAGACAGGTCCTAAATATAAATGTTGTTTATTTTGTGTATTATTTTTCCACCCTAGATTTCTCCACTGGACCAGCACAGGATACACTGCAATGAATACAATGACACTACTGATCCAGTTGAAAGTTAGTTTCCTGCTCATATAATTTGGAATCCACAAATAAGTTATCCCTAACACATTTTGCTACCGAAGTTTTGGGTCCTTATTCGCCCGACTCCTACATGGTATTCCCATTGTAGTCGTGACGATAATCATATTTATTTTCTACACTTTTTCATAATCCTGTCGGGATTCAAAATTCAGGAAACGATACTCTATCGGCTAAACATGCGATAGACCAAACATTGATAGTTTTTGATGCTACAGTTTCCCCAGCAGCAATTTTTCACTTTATTAAATCCTCCAGTCTCATAATCTGTATTACTCAGTGTCTGACAACATGGCGAGCCTTTGTTGTTTTTAGCGCGCCTCCTGATTGGCTAAAATCAGTACAAATCCAATAAATTTCGAAAAATTCTCACCCTCAAATTCCTCATTAGCTTCTGTCTCTTCTTGTCAGGAACGCTGTTCACTATCATAAAGCTCTTCATTTCTTTCAAGGTCTGGATTGCAAAGAAAATATGATAAAATATGTTATGTGACCATAATGCGTGAAAAATAAAAGCTACTGTGTCACACTGAAACCAAACTATTGACCCATTCATTGGATGCATTTGATATATAGTGTCAAACCGAAAAAATACATAAAATTCCTTTAAGTCAAAAACGTGTTTTAACGCAAATATTTGTCCCTAACCAACGATTGGAATTCAATGAACAGTTTCCATACTGATAATGTATACGAATGTCATACATCATGCAATGGTCCTATTGACTGCTTAGCCACACGTGCATTGACAAAAAAACTCAGTTGTAACAGTCTTGGGTGTGAAAA